>NC_049904.1:18462552-18688303 GCF_001411555.2 Juglans regia | reverse complement strand
CTCATTTAGTGCATCCATTGATCCCTGCAAAAGATATGTTGAGATCCACTTTTAAGATTCTATGTGAAAGCAAAGAAAACTTAGTTTACAATTCTCAACAAGACCAACCTGAGACAACAGCAAGTATGGATACATGTCAGAAAATAAGACTTTGTGTCCAGGAGCATATTCAGGTTCCACAGGCCTAGTTTCTGATGCTGCATTAGAAAATGATTGAATCCATGATAAAGGGAAGTAAATATAAGAAATATACGTGAACGAAGAAACAAGCCCAGAGGTTCATAATGACTGGAAATCATCAATGGAGGCGGAAATGGCAAGAGAGGAAAATGAAAGTCTGTATGCATTTTGTCTGCGATGCTTTTTTCTTCAAACACGTATACATTACATGTGCGTATTCAAGAGAGTTTTATTTCCCATAATGCCTCGAGGAATTTCTGCTTTTCATGCGTTTACCAATAAGAGTACTGGATTTAATTTTGCGCTTTCATAATGTTCTAAAATTCCTTTGATGGAAACCATACCAGTGTGAACAGGTGAGACAGTAGGGCTTCCCTGAAAATCCAGAAACCACTGTGATGCTTCATCTCCTTCATCCAATGCAGAGCTGACCATTTCCCAGACTGAGACTTCATCTACTTCTTGGTATTTCATGTGGTTTTTTTACTTAAGAAACCTTGGTACATTCATCCCACAAGGTGCCTTTTTAAGGGCTATGAAATAAACAGGTGATAAATAATAAAATTAAAATTCACAGTAAAGAAAAAATGAGCATCTTGCATGTACATGTAATGAAATGAAAGGGAAATAAATTCAACTGACAAATTTGTAATTGAACATTATAGATGACGTGGCTCAATCATAGCGGTCTAATTCTAGAGAGGGTGTATTGCAAATATTGGTTACATCTTAAAATACGAGGGCAAAATGAAAATACGGAGTTTATAGGTATAGGATCTGAGAGTGAATAGTGGCTGATGTATAGCGTAACTGACATCAAAACAACAAATTGGGATCTGAGTTGCACCGAATATAATAAGTGATGAGAGTGAGGTGATAATTGAGTTTGGGAAATGTAATTAATTCTTCAAAAAAGGAACAAAGATTATACCCATAAATGAGCTCTCAGTAGGTTCCCAATCCTCTATAGAAGCTTCACTTGGCAACTCCACCAAAACTAAAGCAAGTTTTGGTTCAACTCTTTGAGTGCATGCCCTCCTCCCTTTGCCATTTACAACCACACATTGCCGATCCCAACGAAACCTGCAATATCCATACCCAACATATCAAAGGGAGTTTTTTTTAATAAACTTCTACTTATCATTTCCTAACACTATACATTATACATAATTTTTTATTTTTTATTTTTTTCTCTTACCAAATATGTAACGTATGAATGATGAGTAGAAGAACTCAATTAGTTTAAGAAGAATAAAATAAAAAAAATATGGTGTGTGATATGTGGGATTGCTGAGTAGCAAAACTATTTTTTTAAATCAAAACAAAAATCTTTATGTCTTAAAGACTCATTTTGACTTTTCATCCCATAATTATTCAAACACAAAGATCAATACAACTTTTATAAAAAAATATAAAACCTTCTAAAAAAAATTTCAAAACCAAGAATACCCATCATGTCTCTGGTCCTAGTTGTTGATATATTTGTTTACGTGGAGATTTTGAAAACCTTTTATCAATATAAGCTTCACATTGCAATTATCTTTTAAAGAGAAAAGATATTTACAATTATGAATTGTGTAATCATCGCTTAATTGTTTTGAAAAAAATGAATAAAATAGAGGATCCACATGAAAAAAATTAATTTTTAATAATAAACTTCACTTATTTTCAATACAATTACGCGATAGTTACATAATTCACAATTGTATATAGAATAATTCATATAGAAAAGCGCATAAGTGTACATGGGTTGGCTAGGATTTCTTAGAATCATGAACAGCCATAACTCGAACTAAAGTCTCAAATCAAGTGTCAAAATTGATAGTTTGGATTTCACTTTTGTAAAAAGGGTGATACTTGAGAGGGGTTAATATAAATATATATATATATATATATAAATAGTTTGGATCCACGTATAAGTAACATGCATGACAATTTTATTAAAATAGTTAGCGGGACTTGTTTGGATTCAAAATTTACATCAATTCATCTCATCATTACAATTTTATCAAATTCTTATATAAAATATAATAAACAATTCAAATTTTTAAAATTTTTAAAATAATAATAATATTATAACAATATTTTATTCAACTCATCTAAAATCATCTCAATTTATCTTTAAATCCAAACAAGACTACATGTCAAGAACTAGAAAAAAAAAATCATGGATATATTAGTTCCATTAAAGACAATGGTCGAAGCCCTCAGAGTATCGACCATTGAACACTCATTAGTAATTTCAAAGTATCGACCATTCACCACACAAGACATAAAAGAATCATATTCCAAATGACAAATTGAGAGTTAGGCCTTAAGCCTTTCTAACAAGCAAAAATATCCACGACTCTTCTAGGCATCAACCAAGCCTCTCCAATCCTATTAAACACCTCACATCATAAAATTCTTGCCACCTTATTACAATAAAGTAACAAATGATCTACCGATTTTCTAGATTTTTTTACATAAAAAAACACCAATCAATAACAAATCCACGCTTCCTAAGATTGTCTCTCGTTTCTCTCCTAAAGAATTAAAGCAGATCAATCAAAGAATGCAATCTTTGAAGGCACCTTACTCTTTCAAGGAAAAGAGTGTACCACATTCGAATGAGCTAGACAACATCTAGTACATGAAACGAACTGAAAACTTCTTATTTTATTACCAATATGAATTCAGACCATCATATCCCTCGCAGCCCGACCAAACTGTTTAGCATACAATAAGCCAAACAAATCCAAAGCTACGTCAATTTCTCAATCATTCACAGTTGAGTGGATATTCCAGTGGGATTAACCACTACAACAGTGCAGAACCTCAGCCAGCATCCGGATTCCGAGTAATACAATAAAGGCATGAAAACAGCACCAGTAAGAAGCCTAGCTACCACCGCACCGTGGATCGTGCCAAAAACGAAGTCTGAGCCATCACCTACCACAAAACATTGCACCCAACCAAGTTAATTATGAAATCCTTGAATATTTTTCTGGGCGCTTTCCATCGGAATTTCCCTTCTCTTTTTGAGTTTTTATTGGTTTTTATCCCGTTATTTCATGATGGGTTTCTTGAAGAGGTTGTTGGTGGACTAGAAAATTTTCATCTTCTCCAGAGAGAATGACAGGTCTCTTAGAATAACAGAGAGGAGCTAGCAGGAAATTCAGCACAGCAAGTTTATTCCGCTGGGATAGGATATGGTGGAGTGGCTAGTGGTTACGATAGAGGCTTGCATCAAAGCTGGCGCAATTTCTCTGGCTTTCTGCATGAAGTTAACAAAACAAAATCCTCTGTTTTGAGAACGGGAAACAGAGGAATGGATGTGTCGTCTGTTCATTTCTTGGGTCGACCTTTAAAATGGTTAATATAATCTTCCTTAGAATTATCTGCACCAATCCATTGAATAGCATTTTACATATACTGTTTTTTTTTTTTTTTGGCTTACACGTATAGTTTTAGATATTCTGCTTGCTTGTGCTTTCCGAACACAAATGCTTCTATTATTTTAAACCTAAGAAATACACATGAATATATACCTTGCATTCCACCAAATCTTCGTTATGTTTTCTCTCAACCAATTTCAAGATTCAGAAGAAGCTCCCACCGTTTGAAGAATACTAACGAATACTCAAAATTTTCAACATGCAGTTACAAACTTCACATTACAAGAACATAGATGATCAATCAGAAAAGTATACAGTTTACCACCCAACCTCAAAGTACTTGTTCTCCCCTCAACTTCAAATTAGAAAGTAAATCCATGAACTGAAATAAAGAGATACGCATGCACTGGTGAAAGAAAATAATTCCAGAGAACAGTCAAATGGGTTAGAGAAGCCATGGGGAAAGAACAAGAAGAAAAAAAAAAAAAAAAAATTTAAGAAAAGGGTCATATTGGCCTTACCGGTGGCAGTAATCGGTGCTTGGAGAAGTGAGATTCCACGACACGACTTTATTGGATATACGAAAATGGATGAGATACTGGCTGCCATAGGTGAGAGTCGTGTGTTTTTAGCGAGTGATATCACTTGCTAGCAGAAGCGTCGACTCATGCGGATTTGATTGTGCTTATATGGAGCCCGGACAGTCAGGAGATGCATTTCCAACGTGTACATACACAACCGCTAGTCAAATTCCTGTCTGTCTGTCTAAAATGCTTTATTGGGCATAATGGCCAGATCAGAGTATTAAATGTGGTAAGATTTTATATAGTTGTAAAGTATATCACCAATATTTTGGGAGTTTTTCCTTTTTAATCTTATAAGGCATAGGCTAGATGACACAATTGCCTATTAAAGAGTCTGACAACTCTGAGTGAATAGAATAGCCAGTGCCAGCCAATCCAGGTGAAAAAATCAAGACAGGTTTGAGTAGCACCGTTCAAGCTTATAGTTAAGTTAAAAATATTTTTTTATTTAAATTTTTTATTATTTTAAAATATTTTTAAAAAATATAAAAAAAATATCATACATTAATAATGACTTCTTTAACTATTAAGTAAAAATAAATAAAATATATAAAATGTCAAAAAGATTGATGGATAATACAATCTTATTGTAACGAGATAAAAATGAGATGAGGATGAGGTGCGAAATTTTAAAGAAAAAGTGACGTCATCTTCATTTATTTTTTCTTTTGATATTATCAAGTATGAATCTATGATATAGATTCCTCTAGATTGGCTTACAGCCTCTGTCGTCCCCAAGCCCCGCATCTGACCAAAGATAATCTCTAAGTCCAATAATAACAATTTGTTTAATTTATTTTTCTTTTTTCTAATGTACTTTTACAAGAGATCATCCGATTGAAACAACCATTAGAGCTCAAAGTGGACTCAGCAGTTAAACCTTTGAATTCTTAACTAAAGAAATAAAGGATGCCATCAGCTCCAAAGAACCATGTAAGCACTGCAATATTTAGGTGCATCTTCACAAAGTTTATTGGACTATGTCATGGCCCAAGCCCATGATGATACTGCACGGACCCTTACAAGAGCCCTTCCAAAACCAAATAACCAAAACACTTCAACACTCACTAATTTGTATTTAAAATCAATCTCAACTCATCTCATCATTATAATTTTTTTAAATTTTCGTACAAAATATAATAAACAATTTAATATTTTTAAAGTCTAAAATAACTTTTTCAAATTCTCACACACAAAATATAATAAATAATTTAACTTTTATTCTACTATTCATAAACTATCTCAATCCATCTCAACTTATCTCTAAATCCAAACCACTGCACTCTTTTAGGGTACGTTTGGGTGTTGAAAAGTGTTGAGAATGTTTGTGAATAGTTATGAGTAGAGATTGGAGTGAGTTTGTGGGTCCCATTGAGAGTATTTTGAGTTGTTTGGATGTGTGAAGTATGTTGAGTTGTTGACTTTTGAGTAAGTAGTTGAAAAATATGTGGGTCCCATAAATATTATAGTGATTTGATTTTTAATAATAAATATTATAATGATTTTATTATAGTGATTTTTTAATATTAATAAATATTTTAGTGATTTTATTTTACTTTTATATATAATAATGATAAATTTTATAATGATTTTATTTTTAATTTATATATAATAATGATAAATATTATAATGATTTTATTTTTAATTTATATATAATAGTGATAAATATTATAATGATTTTATTTATATATATATATATATAATAGTGATAAATATTATAGTAATGTTATTTTTTATTTATATATTATAGTGATTTTATTTTTTATTTATATATAATCGTGATTTTATTTTTATTTATATATTTTAGTGTTTTTATTTTTTATTTATATATAATAGAGATAAATATTATAATGATTTTATTTTTTATTTATATATTATAGTGATTTTATTTTTTATTTATATATTATAATGATTTTATTTTTTATTTATATTTAATAGTGATAAATATTATAGTGATTTTATTTTTTATTTATATATTATAGCGATTTTATTTTTTATTTATATATTATAGTGATTTTATTTTTTATTTATATATAATAGTGATAAATATTTTTTATTTATATATTATAGTTATTTTATTTTTTATTTATATATTATAATGATTTTATTTTTTATTTATATATTATAGCGATTTTATTTTTTATTTATATATAATAGTGATAAATATTTTTTATTTATATATTATAGTTATTTTATTTTTTTATTTATATATTATAGTGATTTTATTTTTTATTTATATATTATAGTGATTTATTTTTTATTTATATATTTTAGTGATTTTATTTTTTATTTATATATAATAGTGATAAATATTTTTTATTTATATATTATAGTGATTTTATTTTTTATTTATATATTATAATGATTTTATTTTATTTATATTTAATAGTGATAAATATTATAATGATTTTATTTTTTATTTATATGTAATAGTGATAAGTATTATAGAATGTTTGTGAATAGTTATGAGTAGAGATTGAAGTGGGTTTGTGGGTCCCATTGAGAGTACTTTAAGTTGTTTGGCATGTGAAGTATTTTCAAAAGTACAAGAATACTTGAAAAGTGTTGAGAGTAGTTTGGCACCCAAACATACCCTTATTTGATATCCAAATTTTCCATCTCTCCTACAAAATTCTTATAAAGGTTGGTACTGGTGGCCTTCACTCAAGGGAGTGACTATAGAGGTAGTCTTCTTATCAAAGACTAGGTGGCTTGTGATTGTTGCTCCCTCCTTTCTTTTCCTTGTTTTTTCTCTTTTTATATATTTTTCTATTATTTAATTAACTTTTATTATTTTGATTTAGTTAATCAATCTTCTCCTTCTTTTGAAGCCAACCAGCTGGTCCTGACGTGTGACGTATCTATAAAAATGTTCTTTTTTATATTTTATTTAATTTTTATTTTTTTTAAATTCTTTAAATCTTAATGAGTAATGTAAGATATAATCGTAAAGTGCGTAAGTATTGTAAAATTCTTTTAAAAAAGAGTGAGGTTCACTATTAAAATATTAATTTTTATCATGTAAATTTCGTATTTACTCAATTTTTTAAAGAGATTGTACAACACTTACACATCTTAATATAATTTTCTCTTTTATTTTTCAAATTTGTCTTTGAATCGCATATCTAGCCGGATATGCCAATCACCATGCACGCACTTGCATTCCCTCTGTCACATTCTCCCACTTTTTGAGGTTTGATGGTGCTTTCTTTTGTTGATTAGTGGTTTGTCCACCACCCTTCTTCAAGAATATAAATAATATGTAGATTTAAGAACAGAACTATTCTATTTGAATAAGCTTCAATTGCAAAAGAAAGGCGAAAATCTCTGTATTGTAAGACCGTGCGATAAATGATTCGAAACAGTTGGACCAAGGAATTAGTCCAACAACCGCTTTGTAGTGGTCAAGTAATAAGTTTATATTTATTTTCTGTTTTGTGTTTTTTAGAAAAAAGTTTATATTTATTTTCTGAATGGTATCAATTGGAAGAATTTCCCATGTTTCCATTCTGCTTATTAATACTAGGAAATTGACCATTAAGAGAAAGAAAAAATAAAAAATAAAAAATAAAAGAAGAAATTAAGATTAGGTTTGTTCATGAATTGAGATGAAAATTAAAAATTAAAAAAAATATTATTAGAATATTATTTTTTAATATTATTCTTATTTTAAAATTTAAAAAAATTAAATTATTTATTATATTTTATGTAATAATTTTTAAAAATTATAATAATTAAATTAGATGAGATGAAATGAAATAAATTGTGAGTGTTTCTCAATCCCTCAATCCAAACTAACGCTAACGAGTTGGCCTCGTAACCCGTAAACTCGAGTCCCAGTCTACGTAGAAGTTAGAATAGCATAACAACTGCAACAACTACCAGATGACCTGCTACATCCAACCATTTTCTCCTCTCCTTACACCGCCCTTCTCTTCCCGCACATTTTCTTCCCTCCGGACCGACCACCACCACCACCCCGCACTTCTTCACGAACACAATCATTCTCTACCCCTTGCCAGTGCCGCCGCCGCCGCCGCCACCGCCACCGCCATCCCCATTACCAGTCCCACGCTCACATCCACCGCCGCCACCACTTCCTCTGCACAACCCTTGTTTCAGGAATCATGGGTCGAATCCCTTCGCTTCCAAGCCCGGTCCAATCTCTTCCGGGAAGCCATATTAACGTACATCCAAATGTTGACCCTCGCCGGTATTTCACCCGACAACTTCGCTTTCCCGGCTGTCCTGAAGGCCGTGACCGCCCTTCAAGACTTGAATCTTGGGAAACAGATTCATGCCCACGTTTTCAAATTTGGATATGCTTCCTCTTCTGTTACAGTGGCTAATACCCTCGTTCATATGTATGGGAAATGTGGAGATATAGGGGACGTGTACAAGGTGTTTAACAGAATGACTGATAGAGACGAAGTTTCTTGGAACTCCATCATCGCTTCACTGTGTCGGTTTCAGGAGTGGGAGCTTGCTTTGGAAGCGTTTCAATTAATGTTGTTTGATAATATGGCACCTAGCTCATTTACGTTGGTGAGCGTGGCGCTAGCTTGTTCAAATTTTCCTAGGCATGATGGTTTACAGCTTGGTCAGCAGGTGCATGCATATAGTTTGAGAACAGGAAATTGGAGAACGTTTACCAACAATGCTTTCATGGCAATGTATGCTAAACTAGGAAGGGTTGCTGATTCGCGAGCTTTATTTGAGTTATTTGAGGACCGTGATATGATTTCATGGAACACCATGATAAGTACTTTCACTCAAAACGATCATTTTCTAGAAGCATTATTTTTCTTATATCTCATGGTTCTCGACGGAATTAAACCTGATGGGGTCACCTTTGCAAGCGTACTTCCTGCCTGCTCTCATTTGGAAATGTTAGATAGAGGCAAGGAAATTCATGCTTATGTCTTGAAGAATACTAATTTACCTGAGAATTCTTTTGTGGGTAGTGCTTTGGTTGACATGTATTGCAACTGTCGACAAGTTGAAAGTGGTCGCAGAGTTTTTGATGGCATCTCAAAGCGGGGTATTCCACTTTTTAATGCTATGATTACTGGCTATGCACAAAATGAGTATGACGAGGAGGCCTTGAGCCTCTTCTTTCAAATGGAAGCACTTGATGGAATTCATCCAAATGGCACGACAATGTCAAGTGTGCTGCCAGCTTGTGTGCGATGTGATCTGTTCTCTGACCAGGAAGGTATGCATGGGTATGTGATAAAGAGGGGTTTGGAGAAGGATAGGTATGTGCAGAATGCACTTATGGACATGTACTCCAGGATGGGGAATATAGAAATCTCAAAATATTTATTTGACAGCATGGAGGTAAGAGATATCGTGTCTTGGAACACGATGATCACTGGCTATGTCAATTGTGGATGCCATGAAAATGCACTCCACCTGTTACATGCCATGAAAAATGTAGAAGAAAAGAACAAAGATGATGATTTTGAGGATGTGAACAGGGTTTCTCCTAAGCCAAATTCAGTAACGCTCATGACAGTTCTGCCAGGTTGTGCTGCCCTTTCAGCACTAGCAAAGGGTAAAGAGATCCATGCTTATGCCACCAGACATTTTCTGGCATCAGATGTTGCAGTCGGTAGTGCACTCGTTGACATGTATGCAAAATGTGGCTGCTTGAATTTATCTAGGAGAATGTTTGATCGAATGCCCATCAGGAATGTGATCACCTGGAATGTTCTCATCATGGCTTATGGGATGCATGGGAGAGGGGAGGAAGCCCTCGAACTATTTAAGAATATGGCAGCAGAGGGAGACAAGAGTGGCATTTTAAGGCCTAATGAAGTTACATTTATTGCAATATTTGCTGCGTGTAGTCACTCTGGGATGGTACGTGAAGGCCTACACTTATTCCATAGAATGAAAGAGGACTATGGGGTTGAACCTGCACCAGACCATTATGCTTGTGTGGTGGACTTGCTCGGCCGAGCTGGCCAACTGGAAGAAGCTTATGAACTTATCAAGATGATGCCTCCTGAATTTGACAAAAGGGATGCCTGGAGTAGCTTGCTGGGTGCTTGTCGAATTCATTGGAATGTAGAAACTGGGGAGATTGCAGCTAAGAATCTCTTCCAATTGGAACCAAATGTAGCTAGCCACTATGTTCTACTGTCCAATATCTACTCTTCTGCCGGACACTGGGAAAAGGCAATGGAGATCCGTAAAATGATGCAGAAAATGGGAGTAAGAAAAGAACCTGGGTGTAGTTGGTTTGAGTTTGGTGATGAGGTTCACAAGTTTGTGGCTGGGGATGCATCGCACCCACAAAGTGAGCAGCTCCATGGATTTCTTGAAACCCTGTCAGAGAGGATGAGAAGGGAAGGGTATGTGCCTGATACTTCTTGTGTGCTTCACAACGTTGATGAAGAGGAGAAGGAAACTTTACTATGTGGACACAGTGAGAAACTGGCAATAGCTTTTGGTATTCTTAACACCCGTCCCGGAACTACAATTAGAGTTGCCAAGAACCTTAGAGTATGTAATGACTGCCATGTTGCCACTAAGTTCATCTCAAAGATAGTAGACAGGGAGATTATTGTTAGAGATGTGAGGAGGTTCCATCATTTTAGGAATGGAACTTGTTCCTGTGGAGATTACTGGTGACAAGTGCCGGAATTCAATTTCTCTTCTGGAAGAACCAACAAGATTTGCTTAAAATCCTATGCTGTCTGGTACTGTTCATGACAATTCGTTTTCAGATTTTGAAATTTAGTTTGTAACAAGTTATACCATGTAGAAATTTCTTGAAATTTCATATATGTGTATTTATTGATAAGGGAATTTATATAGTAAAGTAGTTGGTCTTCAACTGTTAATCACCACTTCTCTGACTTTGTTGTGAGTCATCGTCCTCAACCTTTGAGCTTCTAAAGTCTTCATATTTCCACAAGACTCTTGAAGATGTCAAGCTATGAGAATTGGTATGAGGAGCTCTTCAACAAATGCTTTTCGTTGTTAGTCAAAATCGAAGCTTTATGGCTACAGTGGATTTTATGTGAATTGGTAATGTTCTCATGCGCTTTTTCCATCCATAGAAATTTAATTTTTATGGGTAAATTGTCACAAACAATTCCTTTTGGATGAAATGAGTTTTGGTGTTGGTTATAGTAGTGGCATCTTTTGATTGTGGTCACAAGCTCTCACCAAAGTCACTATCAGATGTTTGAGATCATTTCTCTGTATGAACCATCCATCCAGCCATTCAATTTTTCATGTAGAAGGACAAGCAAAATGCTCAAATGCATCTGGTTTTTTGGTAGTACTCAACCACTACTATATTGAGAACAAAAATCCAGCTATAGCATTTTATTGTATTGCTCTCAAATCCTTTCAACGTACTAATTTAACCAACTCTTGGAATAATGAATTCCTAAAAAGTTAAAGTGAAACAGATGTATTGTCAAAAAATAGCAGAATATAACATCACACGAAACCTTTTTCATGCACGAGGATCTCAAAATTCCCTCCAATTCTCATTCTGTCAAAGCTTGCATTTCAAGAAGTCAGAGAAGGGGCCCTTTTCAAGAAGTGACCTCATTAACACGAGCTATCTTTTACGTTTGAGATGAAGGGATACTCCATTGAGAGTACTCAGAGTAGTCGCCAGTTGAAATAGCAAACAGAGAAAAAACAGATTTTACACATGATACTGCCTCCAAGTTGAACTCCTGAAGCCCGCAACATATTAGAAAGAATATTTCCTAAGTCATCACGTGGGGAGACATTGATATCAACATAATTCCATTTCTTAATACTTCATAGAAATCATGTTATAGCAAAGAAATTAAGCTAATGTGATCAATAGGACGTAGTTAAGAGATAAACAATATAGTAGTAACAAATGTGTATTTTATCTATTAAGTCATCAAGCACCCCCAACCTGTTAATGTAGTGTAAGAAATCATTTAAAAGTAGCCACGTGTTAATAAAACGGTTTAAAGAAACATATGTTCCTCCATTTCAAGAAGCCAAGTGTCAATGAAAGAGAATTGCCAACTGTTTGATTCTATGGTTTTGATTCCTCGAGATTATTTGGAAATTAAACTAGATGTTCAGATGTTGATGAGATGACAGCACTAATGGAGATGAAGTATAGGAATATGGAACGATTTTAAAGTCAGATTCACATAATTACACTGACACTTGTACTCAATACCTTTCAATTGTACAACCACCAAAAGGAAGGAACTGAGCCACCAGTTTTTGAAAGCAGAAAAATAGAGTACGTTTGCATAGACGAAAGAAAACCTATGGCTTTGCAAGAAAGAAGGATGCTAACCAAAGGTAGCAAGAACAAAAGCGATGTCAAAGCAAACTGTTAAGAACCTGCTGGAGAAATGTTGGATAATAGAGGAAGATGAAGAAACGTAGGAGATGGCTGCTGCAAGAAGAAGAACAGAATGCACGGAAGATGTTTGATAAAAAGACTATCAGAGTTTGTATTGTCACGGGAGTGCTTCGAGGGCTCCCAACCTCCTTACAGGAATTTCCTTACAATAATATTCTCCAATGATCCCTCCCTTTCCACTCACTTCCTTCTTATTCTTACATTTATCTCACCTGTAACTAACTCTTCAAATGATAAACTAACCAAGACTGACTTCCAATTAAAATGACAGACTCAATACTTGAAAATAACACATAAACTCTACGTTGCATACAGGTGTTAACCCCAGAATTTCCCAACGCACCGATTGAAGTCTTTCAACTCAAACGGTGCGTTTAACAGTTATTAAATGCCCAAAGCATAACGTAAAAGACACGACCCATGCCGAATTTAAAAACGCACGCACACTGCTCAGATTTCACACAAAACGCACGCACCCATTTGAGACTCAACATCAAAACGCACGCACACTGACTCTGCCTTTAGGACCTCGCTACGCACTGTTTCCCCCTTTTCTCTTACGTCGTTGTTTTGAGTTCTTCACTTAAAACACTTACACTTCAAGCCACTTCACTTCTCACTTCAAGTTCGGTGCCCAGAATCTCCCCCTTTCTTCTCTTAGTTTCTCTACTCTAGGGTTCCTTCATGCTCTTGTCCCAATGCCAGCCGCCGGTTCATGACAACTCCCTCCCATCACAGCACCTTGCCCACAAGGTGTGGGTAAAGGCCTTGCAGACGCCATAGTAACTCCCAAGTATTCTCTTCAATCGGCAAACCCAACCACTTCACGAGGACCTCGGTAACTGCTCTTGCACCTTGTTTCTTTATACGTCTTCCAATGATTTTTTCTGGTTCTGGTCTTAATTCCCCTGTGTGATCTATAGGTGGTAGTGATGGAAAAACTGGAACTTGGGAGCCGATTTTTTTCTTCAAGCACGAAACATGAAATGTCAGGTGGACTTTGGAAGATTCGGGAAGCTTTAGTCTGTAAGCCATTGCACCTATTTTAGCTTCAATTTGAAAAGGCCCATAAAATCGGGGAGGTAATTTCATGTTGTGTCGAATAGCTAGGGTTTGTTGTCTGTATGGTTGTAACTTCAAATAGACCCAGTCCCCTACATCAAACTGTCTCTCAGTCCTTTTTTTTATCAACAAAGTGCTTTATTCGATTACTGGTTTCACTCAAATTGTTCTTAAGTAACTGTATCACCTGATCCCTATCCTTTAAAACTTGGTATGCCGTGCTATTAGTGCTTATTCCCGGGACATAAGATAGTAAGGTAGGAGGAGGGTGCCTGTACACAGCTTCGAATGGGTCATTTTTGTTGATGTGTGATAAGTGGTGTTGTACCACCACTCTGCCATAGGTAGCCAAACTGACCAGGACTTGGGTTTTACCCCTGCATAGCATCTTAGGTAGCATTCCAAACCCTTGTTAAGCGCCTCGGTCTGGCCATCGGTTTGAGGATGGTAAGCCGAGCTGTAGTCCAGAGAGGAACCTTGGGAGTGAAATAAAGCTTGCCAAAAGGAACTCAAGAAAATAGGGTCCCTATCCGACACCACGGACTTAAGAAACCCATGCAGCTTAAAAATATTTTTCATAAACACATCTGCGACTACTTGAGCTGTGTAGGGGTGGGACAAGGCTATAAAATGGCCATGCTTCGAAAAATGGTCCACCACCACAAAAATAACACTGAATCCCTTAGAATTAGGTAAACCATCAATAAAATCAAGGGATATGTCGGTCCAAGGCTGATTGGGAATGGGTAAGGGTTGTAACAACCCTACTGGATAAGTTGCTTCATATTTAACAGCTTGACAGGTCTCACATTCTCTCACCAGCTGTTTGATGTCCCTCTTCATTCATTTCCAATAAAAATCACGTTTGGCTCTGTGATATGTTTTTAAATACCCGGAATGACTTGCCTGGGGGTTATTGTGAATGTACTGCAGAACTTTTAGCTTAAAATTTGAATCTAGGTTCAAAACCACCCTTCCCTTCTTAACAATCAACCCTTGTTGTAAGGAAAACCCTTGAGGAATGTTCTGATTTTGGTGCAGGTTTTTAAGTAACTCCACTAACTCCGTAGAATCTAGGTAGCTTTTCTTCAACTCCTCAATCCAAAGAGGCGTAGGAAATGAAATCATAGCTGAGCAAACCGACTCTTGGTCTTCCCCCTCCCTTCTTGAAAGGGCATTCGCCACATTGTTTTCCTTACCCTTTTTGTATTCAATGGAAAAATCATAACCCATTAGCTTTGTAATCCATTTCTGTTGCGTCTCAGTCCCCACACGTTGTTCTAACAAAAACTTAAGGGCTTGCTGGTCAGTTTTAATGATGAAAGGCTGTCTAAAGAGGTAGGGCCTCCACTTTTGTACCGCTGTCACAAGAGCCAATAATTCATTCTCGTATGTCGATAGTAGCAAGGCCTTGCCCTTAAGGGCCTGACTCAGGAAATACATGGGCTGCCCTAGCTGCATTAACACTGCCTCTATCCCTTTCCTGCTTGCATCACACTCAATTACAAATGGCTTGCTAAAATCAGGGAGTTTAAGGACCGGTGGGTGGGACATGGCCTGTTTTAAGGCTGCAAAAGCCTTGCTGGCCTCCGGGTTCCAAGAGAAACTGTTTTTTCTGAGTAATGAAGTAAGTGGAGTAGCGATGAGACCGTAATTTTGGATAAATTTTCGGTAATAACCCGTGAGTCCTAGGAATCCTTGAAAGGCCTTCACATTCTTAGACTCGGGCCACTCTACCATAGAAACAATCTTAGAAGGATCAGCCATCACTCCTTTATCATTAATAATATGGCCCAAATAGTCAACTTCATTAATCGCAAACCAACACTTGGATTTTTTTGCAAACAGGTAGTGCTGTTTCAGCGTGTTTAAAACCTCTCTTAGGTGACCCACATGTTCCCCCATTGACTTGCTATATACTAGAATGTCATCAAAGAATACAAACACAAATTTCCTCAAAAAAGGTTTAAAAACATCATTCATGAGCCATTGGAATGTGGCGGGCACGTTAGTAAGGCCAAAAGGCATCACCAAAAATTTATAATGTCCCTCATGAGTACGGAAGCTGTTTTGGGAATGTCACTAGGCTCTACTCTCACTTGATGATAGCCCGAACGTAAATCGAGTTTAGAAAAGATCACCAACCCAAAGAGCTCATCCAGCAGCTCGTCTATAACTGGAATAGGAAACTTTGCCTTTATCGTTTCCTTATTGAGTACCCTATAGTCCACACAAAGCCGCCAACTACCATCGGCCTTACGAACCAGCAAAACAGGGGACGAAAATGGACTAGAACTAGGCCTAACCAGCCCCGATAGCAACAATTCAGTCACAATCTTCTCAATCTCAGTTTTCTGGTAATATGGGTATCGGTAAGGTCTATTGGAAATTGGCTGAGTGCCCTCCTTGAGGACTATATGGTGGTCATGGCTATGGGGTGGTGGCAGCCCTTGGGGTTCACTAAATACCCCCTCAAACTCCTCTAACAGATCAAAAATTTGCCCGTCCACACTTATACACTGTTCGTTTGTTACCTCCTCACACATGATTTGCAATAAAATGCCCTTCCCGATAGTCACAGTCGCCTTAAGCAACTTATCACCGTCCTCTACTACCGATGAGTTTAACTTTAATCCCTTGAATTCTATAAGTTTGCCATCTAACACAAAATTCATAAGGGATTTCGAAAAATCCCAAGTGATAGGGCCCAATGTTTCCAACCATTGGATGCCCATCACAATGTCACAACCAGCAAGGTCCAATAAATGAAGAAGTGGGTTTAGCAAGTTACCTTGGACCTTTAAAGGGGCTGATCGGCAGATTCCTTCACTGCTCAGTCCCTGGCCATTGGCTACGCGCACCCTCAGATTAATTGAGTAATCCACTGGTAACTTTAATCTTGAGACCACAGCCATGCCGATAAAATTGTGTGAACTGCCCGAGTCCAACAATATAACCACTTGTTTGCCAAAAATACTTCCAACTACACGCATGGTTTTTGATGTGGGGGTTCCAGCAATAGCTGCCAAGGATATTTCGGGTTGTTCTTTGCTGCTGGACAGTGTTTCCGGCTGGGTTTTTCCATCATTCTCATCACTCGGCAGCTCTTCCTCCTCAACACCCTCATCCTCACTACCTTGTAACAAATAGATTTTTGGACTCTTACATTTATGCAACGGATTCCACTTCTCATCGCAATGGTAGCACAAGCCCTTGCGACGTTTTTCATCCATTTGAGTTGAATAAACAAGTTTAGTACACCCCCATTGGATTTTTCCATTTGTGATATGCCTCACCCAAGTAAGAGCTTTAGAAAGAATTACTCCCACCCATAGCATTTGATTTTTCCCCCGTAGATTTCGTGAACTTTTTTGTACTGCAATAATACTCCTCTTGCATTTTTGCTAACCCATATGCTGCATGTAAATGTACAGGGTTTAAAATACAGGTTGGGATGCGAACCTCATCTTTCAAGCCGCTGAGAAAGCAACTCAGTTTGTGAGAGTAAAAAAGGCCTCTCACGCGATTGGACAAAGCCTCAAATTGGCTCATGTAAGCAACTACAGTACCGGACTGTTTCAATCTCGTCAATGCCTCCATTGGATCTTCATGCGCCATGGGGCAAAGCGAAGGAGTAACACCCTGGAAAACATCTCCCAATCCCAGAATAATCCACCATTTTCAGCTTCTTGGAAACAAACAAGGGCCTCGCCTTCCATGTGATAAGAAGCCATCAACAAACGGTGAGGTAGTGGGGTTTGGTTGAAATCAAAGTAGTGGTTGGCTTTAAAGAGCCATGTGGCTGGGTTAGATCCTTGAAAATGAGGAAATTTCAATTTGACACCCATGGGGTTAAATCTTCTTGGGTCTGTGTTGTTGAACTCCAGTTGGAATGGGTTGTGTGGGGGTGGAGGTGGGGGAGGTGGAGGATTGTTTTGTTGGGTGAAATGGGCTCGTAGCATGTCTTTAATCTCTTGAACATCTGTCTTGAGCTCCTGTTTAGTTTGGTCCATCTGAACTTGTAGGGCATCAACTTGTTGCTGTTGTTGTTGTTTTCATCGAGTGTTTTCAGGCATGGTAGTCTATGGTATGGTAGAGTTAATGCTCTGAGTAGAAGGCGTGGATTTGTGGCTGTTTGGATGAATTTTCTGGGTGTTTGTGTCTTATTTTGGTGTCTATTTGGATGGGATTTTGTGGGTGTTTGGGTTTGCTTTTGGTGGCTGTTTGTATGAATTTTGTGAGTGTTTGAGTCTTATTTTTGGTGGCTGTATGGATGAATCTTGGTAGGATTGGTTGGCTGCTGGTACCACTTGTTAAGAACCTGCTGGGGAAATGTTGGGTAATAGAGGAAGATGAAGAAACGTAGGAGATGGCTACTGCAAGAAGAAGAACAGAGTGCACGAAAGATGTTTGATAAAAAAACTATCAGAGTTTGTATTGTCACGGGAGTGCTTCGAGGGCTCCCAACCTCCTTACAGGAATTTCCTTACAATAATATTCTCCAATGATCCCTCCCTTTCCACTCACTTCCTTCCTATTCTTACATTTCTCTCACCTGTAACTAACTCTTTAAATGATAAACTAACCAAGACTGACTTCCAATTAAAATGACGACTCAATACTTGAAAATAACACTTAAACTCTACGTTGCATACATGTGTTAACCCCAGAATTTCTCAACGCACCGTTTGAAGTCTTTCAACTCAAATGGTGCGTTTAACAGTTATTAAACGCCCAAAGCATAACGTAAAATGCACGCACCCATGCCCAATTTAAAAACGCACGCACACTGCTCAGATTTCACACGAAACGCACGCACCCATTCGAGACTCAACATCAAAATGCACGCACACCGACTCTGCCTTTAGGACCTTGCTACGCACTGTTTCCCCCTTTTCTCTTACGTCGTCGTTCTAAGTTCTTCACTTGAAACACTTACACTTCAAACCACTTCACTTCCCACTTCAAGTTCGATGCCCAGAATCTCCCCCTTTCTTTTCTTAGTTTCTTTGCTCTAGGGTTCCTTCGTGCTCTTGTCCCAATGCCAGCCGCCGGTTCATGACACAAACAGGAAAGAAGAGAACAAGTTGTTGGGCTTCTTTGTGTGGAGCTCAATTCTGTTTGTGGTGGCTCGATCCCTGACCAGACCCAACAAGTATTATTGGGGTTTTTAGGTAGATATTCAACGAAACTTGGGTCATGGAACAGAGGCTTGTGTCGTGTTCGATTGATTCCACTTTATATTTTTATGTTCTTTATCGTTCCTAACAAGAGCTTGTTCAAGCATCAAACACTAGTAGTTTCATTTTACACATGACATTATAAAAACTAAGTTTAAGGAATTTTCTTTCTTGTCACACTGGAAAAGTGCAGAAGACCATCGTTAGCGCATCCAACGTTTCGGATTCCCAAGAACTCTCATGATTACTTTCCCAAGTTTTGCCTAATACGTTCACTTTTGCCTGTGCTTCCTCTTTTTCCTTTTCCTTCTTCGTCTTCGCTCATACTTTCTCTCTCTGTCTTCCTTGCATTTTTCTGTTCGTGTCCCATTCTCCATTTTTCTTTCACGTCGCCTTCAAGAAATCTTCTTTCTTGTAATGGCCAGTCGCGGTTCTGCTAAAGCTTCCCCCAAATCAAAGGGTGAATCCTCCCTTTCCCAGAACCCCTCTTCTTTCAACGGATATTCGTGGCGTTCGGTCTTAAATGTGGTGGACCTTGTTGACTTGAGGGAGTCTTTCTACATCCCTGAATCGGTGGACATGACCGTTCACGAAAGGGGGTGCGTCAATAGAGAGGGCTATGCCAGAGACGTGGCTCTGACAGTTTGTGCCCTAACCAATGGGTCGCACCTCCCTTTCATTCGCCCAGTGTGCGATGTTTTACACTTTTTGAAGCTTGCTCCTGCCCAACTTCATAGTAAGGCATGGTGCGTGTTGTGCCTGTGTAGTCTTCTACTCAGGTGTTGGAGTCCCTAGGGGAGAACTACCTAGACTTAACGATGAAGGAATTCCTTTCCTTTTTATAGCGTTGTATCTCTGCCAGGAAATATCTGCAATTTCCTTGTCTGTGGGCATTATTCGAATGCCAAATAATGGACCAGTAAGTTTTTCTTCATCTCTGGTAGTGGTTTGAAATTTCCTGCCAATGAAATGCATATAAGATATTACCCTATTTTTGCCAATTGGGGGTGTGTCCCTAACGATAAAAGTCTATTGCTAGAGCTGACTGATAGTCAACGTTCTCGTATTGACCTTGTCCTAGAATGGGCTAAGGACCACGACCATGATGGTCTGTGGTTGGATGATCTCCTTTCTCCCTCTAGTATATATAGGTTTTTGGTGGTGCCCAGTTGCACCATGTCAGGGGGGCCAAACTCAAAGTGGTACCGCCCTAAGCAAAAAGGAATGGCCCCCAAACTAGGGGGCCAAAAGTGAAGCGTCCCCGTGGTGAGGGTGCAAAATCTAGTGGCATTTCTGATTCCCCTTCGGAGGTGGCGCAGGGGGTGACTATAGATGCAACTATTCTTGGAGAGGCCATGCCGGTTGCTTCCCCTGTTAGGGCCTCCTCAATGGTGAGCCCAGGTTTTGATGACCTTGGTGCCTTGATGAAGCAGGTTATCAAAGACCTTTCGTTAGCTTACGACTTTGGACTGCCTTTGGGGGGTTACCATGTGGACACCCTTCCTTTGAATTTCTTGTTGTTGTTCCCACACCCTGCAACAGGAGTGATTTAAGCTACATATAGGCCGTTTTTGCCTTGGGCATATTTGGAGGAGGGGTGCCTGATGTTTTTGCCCCAACTGCTTGTGGTGTCGCAATTAAAACTGAAGGCGGCAGCCCTGTCCCTCATGGGGGGCAGGCCTTTACCCTACACTCCTTTCCTACTACTCCCATGGGTGGTGAGACCCCGCCTACAGACCAAGACAGAGTGTCCATTCCCTCACCAAATCCTTCTTTGCTTGGTAGGGATGGGAGCACCACCCTTCGCGAGGGTGAGATCTTGTTGGGCAATCGGGACACTCTTAGTGGCAGTGCCCTTGAAGAATAGATGGGTGTGGAGGTAGGCGCCCAGTGTGAAGGTGGCCCCTCTAGGGGAGTGTCTGTGCCCGAGCTTGGGGTTGTAGTGGCCTCAGAGGAGGAAGTTCGCTGGTGACAGAAGTTCTCTTATTTCGCCAAGCAAGAGAACGACCGCCTTAAAGCTGAGAGGGACTATCTGCAATGCTGTCTGAAGCAGTCGAACGACTATGTTCATTCCCTAGAGGTAGATCTTGACTCTCTTCATAAGAAGTCATGCAACCTACACTCCGAGCTCCTCCTTGTCGAGAGTCTCCATGCCCACAACAGTTTTGCCGTGCATATGGCAGAGATGGAGAAAGTTACAACTAGGGTAGAAGTGTTGCGCCTCAGGGGGTGTTGGACTCCTCCAAGCGATCTCAAGTTGATGCTGACAGAAAATGTAAGGAGGCGGTTGTAGCCTCAGGTTCCTCCAAAGAGAAGTGTGAGAAAGTGGTCAAGGAGTTGGCCCAAAGAAAACAGGCGTTCTGAAAGGAGCGTGGACATGAAGATAGCTGAGCTACAAGGGGACCTGTCTCATGCGCAAGCTAGATACGATAAATATAAGAAGGAGTGTGAGGCGAAAGATGCCCACTAAGACCAGACACCAGGGAGTGTGACCAAGTTGGTCGCACAGGTGAAGGAGCTATAGGAGGCGCAGAGGAGGTTGGAATCCCATATGGTTGTTGCGAACAATGAGATTGTTCGATTGCACCCTCAATTGTCCACCGCCAAGGCCATTCAAGACCAGGCATTTGGATATAGGTATGGTGTGGGATTGGCTCGTCTGCAAGTGCATTTGCTAGCCAACCCTCAGACAATTTTAAGGAATCTAAATTTGAAGGATTTTGAGTCAGATGCCACTACGGTCTAGTATGCAGATGCTATGGGTCACATCATGATGCCTGACGCCTTCCCCTGTCCCCCGCCTCTGTCATAATTTTTCTTTTTGTTTGTGATGATTGTTAGGCCCCTGTTTTGGGCTATTTGTAGTTTTTGCCCTCTTTTGGGGCTCTTTGCATTTTTGGGGTGAACAATTATATTTTTGGGCCCTCGAATTGGCCTTCTATTTTTATGCGTAGTGTTTTGGTTTTTTTTTTTTTTTTTGACAACTTTTTGGCCCTGAAATTGGCCTCTTACCTTTGTATGAGATTTTGTGTCTTGGATAATGTTTCGTTTTACTGCTCTGTGTGCCTTTGTTCTTGAGAATACCTGGTGACCGGTCAATCCAAAATACTTCAATAAACAACCCATTAATAGCTGGCCACCACGTACTTAATTTATTTGACTTAGTCTACATCTGCCTACACCCGATGAGATGTGTGCATCTGCTATTACCGTATTCCCATGCCTCACTCCATCCTCGTCTTCCCCTCCATCCCCCATCCCTTCCATCCCATTCACAAACGACAGAACTCGGGAGTCATACCGGAGGTATTTCTACCCCACGACAGAACTCAAATCTCATACAGACCGCTCCTCGACCCCCTGATAGAGCTCGACCCAGACGGTGGCATGGAGGGAGCTCCATTTCCAAATAAAACTGTAAGATCTCCACCCCTAAACCAACGGACCTTCACTATTTTTCAAATTTAACCGTATTTTTTTTTTGCTTCTTGATTTCATCATACAACTTTCTCGTTTTCTTTGACCTTTCAAATTTGAGAATACAAGTTATAATTTTTGGTTTGTCCCTTTCACAATTTAAATAGAAAATGTTCTTGTTTGGGCGATGTTGTGTGAGATGATATCTTCTTTAACTGTGAATTTGGTGCTTGGTTGTGTTAATGTAAACGGGTGAAGAAGAAAGAGGAGAAACCGATTGGAAGCCTCAGAAAACACGATGCACAGATTGTGTTTAATAAAAGTTTTAAGAAGAAAAATTATGCTCAAAGTGGATAAAATTGTTGATGAAATTGTCGGTTTGACATTGTATTAGCGTTGGCATGGGTCTATTAACAGTCCAGAATATTAACGTGTTAATGTAGCACTAAGTGGGTGTTAATGTAAATGGAGTCAGTAGCACCAAGTGTAGATGTTAATTTAAGTGGAGTCAGTAGCGCTAAGTGTTGGTGTTAATGTAACAATTGTTTTTGGTATACCATTGTACATGTTAATGTAAATTTCTATACATGAAATGGTAGGGTAGCATTTTTTTTTATACCAATGTACATGTTAAAATTAGCATTGTTTTTTTTTTTTTGTTTGCACTACCAGTTTTTTTTTTTTTTTGGTTTGAAGTGAAAATATTATCATTGATATGGTGGATTATACCATACAAGCTAAACTAGCCAAAGCCCAATTTTGGACCTCTGGATGGCCATCCTCTAACCAAAAATTATCACTAACAGTTTCTGTGCCATGGTAATTTGCGGGCAACAATATTGAATATTCTCACTTCAAATTGTCTCAACAAAAGGGATAACAACATGTAAATAAAGTTGTTGATCGATTATGTCTACTGTAAATAAAATAGATAGAGGAGAAACTTTGTTGAATTAACATTTCAAGTGCTGATGGTGGCACTTGGGGTGCATAATGTAAGACTTTTTGCTGGATTTGTGATAAGTTTTGGTAGATCAAGATGATCAAAACTGCACATATCCAAAGTATCTAATAATTTTTTTGGTACCAACATGCTAGTTTCTTTTATGCACCATCTCTTAGCATTGTTAAAATTGATGACTTTTCAATATGATGACAGTCAAGGAGAAGTTCAAGCTCTCATTCTAGTTCAAGTTCTTGGATTGCAAGGGGGGAAGACAAAGGTAGCTTTGAGAGACCACTTGCTATTGTGGCTACCAAGCGAAGCTACGTATTTTTTGAAAATCTAATAGTTTTGGTAGAAGATTTTTCAATTGCCCAAACTATAAGATGGGTAAACAATGTGGTTTTTTTGAGTGGATTGATCTTCAAAAAGAGCAAAACAACTGTTGTAAGACAGCCTTGGAGTTAGCTGAACGGAGTCACGACAGGGTACTTAATGAATGGCAACACATCGAAGAATCCAAATTTAAAGCAATGGAGAAGAAGTACAAGTGAGTCTTAAAAGTGTTAATCTTGTCATGGTTATTTTTTATAGTTTGTGGTGTAATTGTTATGTATCCAAAAAATTACAATATATCTCAGTCAGTGCTACGACTCATGTAATGTGGTGTACTTTAATGTAATGACTAGTTTTATTAATGTAATGACTACTATTATTAATGTAATGACTACTCATCACAATATGTCCTAACAGTTGAATATTGCAAATCACAATATTTTCTCGAATTGAAATATTTAATTCCAAATAAATATAAGATGGTTCCAATAGAAATACAAGATATCTAGAAATAAATACAATATAGTTCATTTTCTTCAATAAATATAATACAATATAAATACAATAAATACAATATGGCTCCAAAAGCTTTCTTCAGCTGCCTCGAATACCTAATTCAGCTTCTCCTCGTCTGACTCAAAACCTTTAGCTTCTCCTCACCGTTCTTAAAAACCTTCCTGGACAAATCAGAAGGTCCTCAAATTTCTTACATTTCTAAAGCAATCAAGATATAGCTAAAGAGAAGAGGGAATATATCACATACAAGATATATTCAAAATTGCACTATGAATCCAACTGTTCTGATATGTTGTCTGTTGTTGGCCCAAAATCCCTACAAAAATAACAATAAACTTTATTAGTTTCTTTAATTAAAAACTAGCAAAATAAAAATAACTACAAGGCTACTATACCTCACTGAAAGACAATTATTTTTAGCATGTCCTTTATTCTTGCAAATGCTACAACGTCTTTTCTTTGTTGTTTGTGTTTCCTTTGGGTTCTTCGCTCTCAAAGACTTTGGGCGCCCTTTTGTGGGCACCAGTGGAGGATCTTGCACCGTTTGTAAAAGAATTGGTATAACTTGACTTCTAGATGGTATACATTCATTGGTGGGCACCGTTTGTGAACATTAAACATGATCTTCCATTGCAAGCAACTCTCTATGAACCTTCTCCAAAGCAAGTGTGAAGTGATTGTATTTTTTAGTTGACTGTGATGCAAGTTCGACAATGTCATAAAGTTGTATCATTGACTTGCTTTTTCTGATCGTAGGCTCATCTTGTCTTTGTCGCACTTGGTCATCAGAACATGGTATGTCGGGAATGAGTCGACTCTTAGCATTAATAGTCCATTTGTCTAGAACATAATGCTGTGGCAATATATTTACCTTCGCTTTCTTGCCAAAAACACATAAGATGTGCCTACAAAGAATCCCCATAAACTCCCACATATGGCATGTCCTTCATCACCCTCCAAAGTCACATGGTAAATAGGTGTTTCTTTACAATGGGCTGTCACTCCATATGTCTTGGCATCACCACTCACATACAATTTTCTTGCTTGGTACCGTAGACTATTGAACAGCTTATCTTGGAAGATCGTGAAAGACTTTCTTGTATAAACAATCGCCGCCTCCTCTTCAATTTTAAAAGGTGTCTTCATTATCGCCTGCATAGATTTTGTCCGCACATCCTTCTCTTTTTCTTTAAAGTAACGTGCATCTACAGCTTTTTCATACTGATGCACAAAGTCACTAACCATAGTGCTTGAACGAACATAATCTTTGAAAAATTTGTTCATGCTTTCACTCCTCTGAATTGTTGACATATCAGCACAAAATGTCGAACCAAGTAGGTTGGTACCTAGTTATCCTGTCGGCTATAAAGATTTTGAAGCCAAGTATTTTCTCCTAGGTCATACTTCATCACAATCAAAACCCATTCTTGCTTGAACTCATCAGTAGTAATTGTCTCATGTATGCAATGACGAAAATCTTTCTGAAAGTCCATAAATTTGTTGTATACATGGACCAAGTGTTGGGGAAACTTTTGTAAAATGTGCCACAAGCACAACTTATGAGTTGTATTCGGGAGTACCTCTACAATTGCCTTAGCCATCGCCTTGTTATCATCGGTAATTATCGTTGAAGGGGCACGCCCAAACATTGCCTCTTGTTATGTTCTCAATAATCATGTATATGATTCCGCTGTTTCATTAACCAACAAAGCACAACCGAACATTATGGTCTGATGATGATGATTAACTCCAGAAAATGGTACAAATGGCATCTTATAAATATTGGTTAGGTAAGTGGCATCAAATGTAACAAAATCCCCAAAATATTGGTATGCAGCTCTTGGTCTCGCATCAGCCCAAAAACAACTTCTCATACTCCCATCGTTGTCAACTTGCATGGAAAAAACAAACTCAGGTTCTTTGAGTTGTCGATCAAGAAAGTATGAATATAACCTTTGTGCATCCCCTTCTTCAAATATTTTTCTCCTTTTGCTTCCCAAGTAATTTTCTACATCCTTGCCAATACAACCGACATTGAATTCACCACCTGAATCTTTACTCAACACCGACATTATCTTCTTTGTCGGTACATCGGACTCATTCAAAGTCATAATAAGTTTTTTTTGGACTTTAGTAACTCCCCTATGTCCACGAAGGAAGCTAGTACTTCTCGGTGTAAGTAGAATATGATTATGTCGAACCATAAACTTGTTGACTATCTACTTTTCACCGTCTTTCTTTATTCTCATTATTGCCTTACATCCAATTTTTGTCTCAGCGGGTTCAGGGATTTGTCAATCTGTGTCTTTCTGACTTACTCGCCGAAATCCTTCCCTTGTGCAAACATAGTCTAATGCACAAAGAGTTTTATCATCTTTCGACAATCGAGTATGATTCGTCCGTATTGCGAATCCTTGTCGCCTTGCATATGCCTTGTGAAATGCTTGGGCGTCTTCGACCTCCTCAAATATCATACCAATGAATGGCTCTAACGGACCACTACTTGAAGAGGGAATCACATTCACTCCATCTTTGACATTGACACTATCTTCAACATTCACATCACATTGAATGTCTTCACTTTCAGCCTCAAGTTCATCACTATCAATATTATAAATTGGTTCCTTCAATACAAAACCACATGATTATAAATCCATTAGTTATGGAAAATCAACAAAGCTAAAAATAAATAAAGAAGAGCATGATTATAAATCTATTAAATAAATTTGTTCCTCCAATTTAAGATGTGTGTTTGTATTCTATATAAGTTTATTATGAATATTGATTTGCTTAAAGTGGACATCTCTATTAGAACAATTTTTCTACATTAATGTCATGTCTGTATCCCTAACAAACATGTAAAAACATTTTACACTTTCTTTGCACCTCATATTTTACAATTTCTCTACATGATGTTTTTCAAACTTCTATTACACGAGTGCATAAGCACAAAAATGAAGACTTTTACAAATTGCAAGAAAGTTTCTTTATGTTCATGAAGAGGCCAATATGTCCCTTCCCTTGGGCACGGCAGAGGAGCAGTAGTGTAAAGATTTATTCTCCATTTTTTTTTCTTCAAACAAATCAACAATCCAGTAGTGTAAAGATTTATAATGTAAAATCTTTAAACTGAAAGCCAAGTTAGATCCCCAAAATATAATGTGAAGTGAACTCTTTCAAACATTTTGTCAAACACCAGTAGTGTAAAGATTTATAATGTAAAAAAGGAAAAATACCTGAGCAACACCAAGGTCACTGGAGTCAGCCATAAACAACTATTAGTTGGTGACGAACTATGGTGGGCGACGGACTGACAAATGGCAGTGTAGTGGGCGACGAAATTAAAATTGCTAGACCGGTTTTTTATGAAATCAGTGTTTGCTCTAACAGACCAAGGAGGACAACAACATCCTTTGGGTGGTGGATTGGTGGCGGTGGATGCTTGCGGCATATTCTGACAAAGGATGCAGGCGGTGGTGCTTTGCTGGTTGACGCACGCGGGAGTGAAGATCTTCGAAGTCGTGTAGCCTGTGCGTTGCTGGTAAGTGGTTTGAATTGTTTTACAATTCTCTTCTATCCTGTGCGGGAGAGTGTAGCATGATTATAGTGTTATTTCTGAGGTGGCACCCAACCATTGGAGGGCTGTTAATATGCGTAGAACGGATGGACCGCTTAGCAGTGGGACTCTTTGTTCTTTTGCTCCTTGGGTACTTAGCCTCTAGGCGTTCCCTCAGCTGGTCGGCTAAGAGGGTTATGGGATCTTCTACCCTCCATGCCTGTTTTGATTGAACCATCACACAACTCAGCCTTTGGTGGCTAACTTCCCGGGAGGGTCATGGGGTCTTCTGACCTTCATGCCCACCTTGATTGCATCGCGAGTGTGTAACTCAACCTCTGTGGGCTAACTGCCGAGTGCATATCGAGTGTGTAACTCGACCTTTGGTGGCTAACTTGGAGAGGGGTCGTGAGATCTTCTGACCTCCACTCCCGCCTTGATTGCACCGCGAGTGTGTAACTCAATCTTTGGTGGCTAACTATTAATTGCACCGCTAGTGTGTAACTTGACCTTTGGTGGCTAACTTAGAGAGGGGGTCGTGGGGTCTTCTGATCGCCACTCCCACCTTGTTTGCACCGCGAGTGTGTAACTCGACCTTTGGTGACTAACTGCTGAGTGCATCGCAAGTGTGTAACTCGACCTTTGGTGGCTAACTTGGAGAGGGGCTCGTGGGGTATTTTGACCTTCACGCCCACCTCAATTGCACTGCGAGTGTGTAACTCGACCTTTGGTGGCTAACTATCGAGTATACCACGAGTGTGTAACTCGACCTTTGGTGGCTAACTTGGAGAGGGGGTCGTGGGATCTTCTTACCTCCATTCCTGCCTTGATTGCACCATGAGTGTGTAACTCGACCTTTAGTGGCTAACTATTGAGTGCATCTCTAGTGTGTAACTCGACCTTGGGTGGCTAACTTGGAGAGAGGGTCGTGGGGTCTTCTGACCTCCAAGCCTGCCTTGATTTGCAATGGACTAAATGCTTACCTACTTTTATTGCCTTTTGTTCGATCAAAATATAGATTCTGAAAAACAAAAAATTGTCTTTAAAATAAATGCATAAGAAAATAAACTTTCTAAGGGTAGAACCTTTTTAGGTGTTTGGCATTTCACGAGTGTTGTAGCTCCCTTCCCTCGCTGTCTTTAAGTCAATATGATCCTGGACGGTTGCTGGCGGCCACTACGTAAGGCACTTCCCACCGTAAGCCGAGCTTCCCTTCGTCTTGGGTTGTGACCCTTGTTTCCCTCAAGACTATGTCGCCAACCTTGAATGATCTAGGTTTAACTAGCTTGTTGAAGTATTGCTCGGTCTATCTCTTACTAAGGATGTTCTGGACCTCTGCCTCCTCTCTTACCTCTTTGAGTAGGTCTAGTTGTTCGCCTAGAGCCTGGTCATTCTCCGTCTGGTTAAAGTGGCTGGTCCGATATGTGGGCAAGCCAACTTTCGTGGGGGCGGCTGCTTCACTTCCGAACTTCAAAGTGAAGGGCGTCTCCTTTGTTGGGGTCTTCATCGAAGTTCTGTAGGCCAACAAGACTCCTGGAAGCTCTTCTGCCCACTCGCCTTTCTGGTCGCCCAGCTTCAAGATTTCAAGTAGGGACTTATTTGTTGATTCTACTTACATTTTTGCCTAAGGGCGCTCGGGTGATGGGTACCTTACCTTTATCCCGAGTTCCTGGCACCACACCCTATAATGATTTGCATCGAGCTGCCTCTTGTTGTTGGAGACTATAGTGTTGGGGATCCCAAATCTGCACACGACGCTTTTCCATAAGAACTTGGTGATGGCTTTGGCTGTTATAGTGGCTAGAGTTTCTGTCTCCACCCATTTCGTGAAGTAGTCTACTGTTACTATCATGTGCTTCACCTCTCCATTTCCCGATGGGAATTGTCCGACCAAGTCGACCACCCACTGGGCAAAGGGCTATGGGGAAGTGATGGAGGATAATTTTCTGGTGGGCAGTGTGGGACTGGGGCGTATGCTTGGCACCGAGTGCATTTCCTGCCGAACTGCTTGGCATCCCTAAGGGCGTTGGGCCAATAGTACCTTGTCCTTAGTGCTTTCCTTGCTAAGGCTTTCTCGCCCAAATGGTTACCGCAGATGCCCTCATGTATTTCTGCAAGGACATACTGCACTTCTTCGAGTGAGATGCACCTTAGTAAGGGTGTTGTGAAACCCTTATTGTACAAGACGTTACTGATTTTGACAAACTATCCTGCCTTCCTCCTAATCTTCCTTGCCGCCTCTTTTCCTTCGGGGAGCTTCCTTGTCTCTAGGTAGTTTTCTATCTCGATGACCCATTCTAGCATTTCAGGGCCCACCTATGTTACCGGGATCCCGACAAGTGGTACCTCGATCAGCCTTCTCTATACCTCCCATGGTAATTTTGCATCATCCTTCATTGATGCCGCCCTGACCAACTTGTCTGCCACTGAATTGTTCGCCCTTGGAATTTATACTATGGGAAAGTACTCGAACTGGTCTTGGAGTGTAAGTACTTTTTCGAGATATTTCTTTAGCTTCTCCCTCTTAGTGGTGTAGGCCCCTGTTACCTGGTTCACCACTATCTAAGAATCAGCTTTTACCTCGACCTGCTTGGCGCCCAGCGCTTGGGCGGCGAATAGTCCCACTATCAAGGCCTCATACTTTGCCTCATTATTGGTGGTCTTGAAGGTGAGTGTTGCCATATAGTGGTGCTCCCTTCCACCCCTGACTTGACAGGCAGACCCATCGACGATGACCATCCAGGGTTGGCCGAGGGGTTGCATCGCACCTCTGCTGGGAAGCCGTTGAATTCGGCCACAAAATCTGCAAGGGCTTGGCCCTTGATTGCATTTTTGGGTGCACAGCTGATTTCGAATTCACTAAGCTCAATTGACCATGCAACTAGCCTTTCTGAGGAATTTGACTTTTGTAGTACTCTCTTTAAAGGATATTTTGTTAATACCTTTATTGGGTGAGCTTGGAAGTACGGTTGCAGCCCCCTTGCGGCTACCACTAGTGCAAACGTCAGCATCTCCATCCGTTGGTATCTAACTTCGGCGCCCTTTAGGGCACAACTTGTGTAGTAGACTGGAGACTGGTTTCCTTCCTCCTCTTTCACTAGGACTGCGGAGACAGCTTGGGGGGATACATCCAAGTAAACATATAGGATGTCCCATTGATTAGGCTGCCTCAATAGGGGCGGATTGGTCATGTACTGCTTCAATTCTTCGAAGGTTTAGTCGCACTCTTCATTCCAAGGGTGTACTTTCCTTAGAACCCAGAAAAAAGGGAGGCATTTATCCATGGACCTTGACACAAACCTGTTCAAGGCAGCCACCTTCCCTGCTAGTCGTTGGGAGTCGTTGATAGTTTCAGGTGGCACCATGTTTAAAATTGTTTTTATCTTCTCTATGCTGGCTTCAATTCCTTTCTCTGAGATAATGAACCCTAGGAATTTGCCCGAGTTCACTCCGAATGCGCATTTGGCCGGATTCAGCTTCATCTTATATTTGCACAATACTACGAAGGATTCCCTGAAGTCTACTCTTAGAGCATCCTCAACAGATTAGCCAAAACTAAAAGACACTTTTGATGAATTTAAAATGAATTTGGCTTTTGGCTATTCTATTCACATAAGTTTCCATATTGGAATAACTATTTTTTCATTATATAACAATAAAATAATATAAGATAAATTTGACTTTGTCTATTCACATCAAATCTTCACATTGGATTATCCATTTATTCATTATATAGTAATGAGTAAATAATAATTAAAAAAATATTTAATTTTTTTAATTATTAATTAATTAATTTAATTATATTATATTTTTCTATTTTATCAATAATATGTTAATTAGTAATGATATTTTGATTAAATTATGATTTAAAAAAATTATATTCCACCTGCTAGCCCAACCATCAAACCTAGATTGACCCAACCACCCAGCCCCCCAAGCACATGAATCCAGCTAGCACATGAAGATGGACATTGATAGAAAGAAATGGAGAGAGAAATAATTGATAAAAAATGTATTTGATGTATCAACAGGAACCTTCAAATTTAGAAAACTTTTGAAAGTCACTGTATTTATATTTGGAATTTAGCTAATCCATTGTGAACATATTTTGTTCTTTAATAGCTAAATACTCAATGGATTTAGCTTTTAGCTAATCCATTGAGGATGCTCTTAGTGTTGGGTGGCTTCCTTGCTCTTCACTAGTTGGTCATCTACGTACACCTCTATGGTCTTCCCAATTTGGTGCTTGAACATTCGATTGACCAGCCTCTGATATGTCGCCCCAGCGTTCTTCAACCCAAAAGGCAATACTCGGTAGCAATAGTGCCATCTGTCAGTTATGAACACCGTCTTCTCCTCATTCACCTTATTCATCCTGATTTGATTGAACTCAGAGTAGGCTTCCATAAACCTTAAAGATTTGTGCTCGACTGTGGCGTCCACAATGACGTCAATTTGGGGGAGTGGGAAACTATCCTTGGGACAAGTTTTGTTGAGGTCAATGAAGTCCATGCACATCCTCCATTTACTGTTGGCTTTTCTGATGAGCACTACATTGGAAAGCCATTCAAGGTAGTGTGCTTCCCGTATGAAGCCCGCCACTAAAAGGCTATCGATCTCCTTAGCTATGGCCGTCCATTTCTCTATGCTGAACGACCTCCTCTTCTGCCTCACTTTCTTGGCTTTTAGGTTGATGCAGAGGCTGTGCTCTATGACTGAATTATTTATCCTCAACATGTCTTCATGGCTCCAGGCGAATACGTCTCTGTGTTCAATCAACTTCTTTAGGGCCTCTTGGTACTCTGGTGGGAGCTTCGTACCAACCCTTGTGGTGGCGGCTAGGCATTCTGGGTGAAGCTATACTATCTCTAAGGGCTAATTGGCCTAGGCTTAGAGCAGATTGATTTCATCACTGACTTCCATGTTTTGTTCCTCTTTTATCTGAGGCGGTGGTGGCGGGTGCTCCCCTGAGCTACCCACCGAGCATACTGCTGGCGCCTCTATCTTTAACTCCTGAACGTAACACTCTCGTGCCAACTACTCGCCTAGGACTTCGTCGACTCCCGCTTCTATTGGGAACTTCATTTTAAAGTGGTAGGTGGAGGTTACCACCTTTAGGTGATTGAGGGTCAGACATCCAATATGGTGTTATAGGATGATGGGGCCTTGACCACTAGGAAGTCCGTCATGCTGGTGATCGTGTGGACCCCTTGCCCCACCGTAACCGGAAGTGTGATGGCCCCGATAGGTTGAACAGTTTCTCCTAGAAACCCCTTGAGTGGGTAAGGCTATGGTCACTGCCTGTTGGGGCCGATATCCATTCTAGTGACCGAATCCCAAAACAGGATGTCGGCTGAGCTCCCATTGTTGAACAAGACTCGTCTAGTATTGTAGTTGGCTATCAACAGCGTAACTACCAATGCGCCATCATGGGGGTACATAACTCTTTCGCAATCCTCATCCCCAAACGAGATGGTCAGGGTTGTCCACGTCCTGGGGTATTTGCATGGTCTGTCTGCCATGTATACTTCGTGATACCTTGCCCTGCGGGCGTGGGCTTTCTTGCTTAATGTTATGGCACCGCCCCTAGCGAATTCGCTTGCTATTGTGCAGATCTCTCCAAAGGGGTCCTCTTCTTGGTCCCTTCTTGGTTGATGAGAGTTATTCCTTCCTGGTCATTCCTGCCTCTGACGCTTGGGGCTTCTACTCCGCCTTTGTTCTTGTCGACAATTCGCTTCCTTCCGTGGCCTGATGTAATCAGCCAGCATCTTTTCCAACTCCCCACTCCTGAATAGCTCATCGACCCTCTTCTTCAGGGTGATGCAATCTTTGGTCCAATGGGAATTGGTTTGGTGATACGTGCAATGGCGCTAGCCCTTGCCTGGCGAATGCTCTTCCTTTCTTGCAGCCCTATTGTTCTCTTGGTTGTGGCTGTTGTGAATTAAGCAGCACCCTTGGTCTTGTTGACTGGTGTATCGGTCGCATTTATCATCATGGTGCCATCGATTGTTGGCCATTTTGTCTTTATCTTTGGAATTGTTTTGGTTCTTGTTCTCTGATTTGGTTTCCTGCTTTTGTGGCTCCAAGAGGGCCTGTAATGTGTCCTCCACATTAAGTTTTCTTGCTCGGTCTATGAACTCTCTTAGCGTGTACGGAGTCCTTTTGGCCAGTTCGGCCATGAACGAGCTTCGAGGTCAGATTCCTCCCAAGAGGGTGCCCAATGTGATTTTTTCGTCTTGGTCATTCGTGGTGAGCCTCTCTTTGTTGAAGCGAGTTAGATAGGTTTCCAGGTTTTCGCCTTCCTTTTGTTTTATGGTTAGTAGATAGGCAGTTGGCTTACGGCGAGTTAGAGGGCGCCCAAGGTGATTTTTTCGTCTTGGTCGTCCATGGCATAGTCATTTGTGCTTTAAAATTTTCGAGGTGATTAACAAGATCCTTGGATCCGTCGTATAGGTCGATCTGGAGTACCTTAAGTTTGGGTGGTAGTGGAACCGCCTGACCTCCTTGCTGTAAGGGAGGTATGTACACGTGAGGAGCTATTCCACGGAAGGGAACCACCCATCCTCTTTGGCATCTCCTCATATTTGTCAAGACTACGCAGCTCGTCGTGCATCTTTTTCTTTTCTATCTTTTCACTATTTACCCCCTCTGCATCGTGTTCGTCTCCTTCAACTTTCTCGTTTTGGGTTGAGGGTTTATCCTTCTACCGTTTTAACTCCTCATTCTCCTTTTGCACTTGCTCAACAACTGCCATCACTTGATTTAGCATTTTTTCTGTTTCTGCTAACCTCACCTCCACTTCCGTCATGCTTATTTCTGGTTCCTGGTGTATGTGGGATCATGTGACTGTTGGCATGTAAAAATCACATTTAACGTCTGTCAGAAGGTCCCACAGATGGCGCCACTGTAAAGGACATGTTTCAAACCACCAACAGTACGAATGATCTGCAGCAACAAAGGGGTGGCACTGGTTGCCCTAAGTAGAATCTAATGCTTAAGTCAGTAACAAGATGAGAATAAATGTATGTAAAAATGAAGATGATAATGTTTGTTACCTCTCATAGATTATTTATAAAAGGACGTGGACATGGCGTCTCTACTCACCATCCAGTTGAACACTTTCAAGGCCTCCTTAGGCTTGTGCTTCCTCAAATATGAAGCAATGAGCAAGGTGTTGATGGGTGTGAGGTAAGGATGTGCCACAGGGCTGTGCTTGAGGCGGGCGAGGAGAGACATGGGGAGGGCCATATCCGGGTCGGAAGTGAGGGAATCGACGAGAATGGAAGGTGAGAGAGAGATTTTGGAGGGGGGTTTGTGAGGAGGGCAGTTGTGGTGAGGTGGATTGTCGTGGGGAGGTGGTTTGAGGAGCAAAGGCATGGAAGGAGGAGGTTAATCTTCGTGAGCTCCTCTTGGGTCAGTGTTGCAATGGAAGAGGCAGCTTCACTCGTGGAAGTAGACGTAATAGTATAAAGTGGTGCAGTTAAAGGTTGGAAGACATGGGAGACGATGGAATTTCAGGAAAAGGACAAAAGTTGAAGTTGTTTCAGTTCGAGATTTCATTCTGATTCAGGCTGCTTCCTTTCCCTGTACAAGGTATGTTCCATCCACTCTCTCTCTCTCTCTCTCTCTCTCTCTCTCTCTCTCTCTCTCTCTCTCTCTCTCTATTCTTTTTATCTTTTCCCCGTTGGGATTTATTGACCTGCGCCAAATTCCAATTGATATACTAGATTTTTTATGTCAATATTTTATGAGATTTATTTTGAATTTATTGAATAACTATAATAGATATGTCATATGGTAGATAACAATAGTATGTCCATATGTCAATTACTAATTGGGCATATATACCAATAATAATATAATGATTAATACTTACATTTGGTTATGTCACTGATTGATAGAGTATATATGAAAGATATGATGAACTAGACTAAATGCTCCAAGGAAAAAAGAGAATTTATCAACATGCAATCCTTATAATTGGATTTGGTTATGACGAGAAAGAAAACAAAAATTCCTGAATTATAAAAACCTCCTACGGTAAATATTAGAAAATCTATGGATATGACCGAATTACTTATAAGTCTAGTCTACCAAAAGGTAGGCCTAGCTTGATTTTCCGAGCCTGCTACCCAATATATAGTACCTAAATTATAGCATCTAAATTAATATTTATATGCAACTTTTTATGTATTTTATATATGAGATAATTTAAGTCAAAATTTCATACAATTGTCGACATTTATGATACAATAATTTTCTATATGGGAATATTGAAAAGATTAGAATGGCTAAAAATAGCTCTAGATTGGATGCATCCCTAAAGGTGATAAACGGTTATATTGTCAAATAGCTCTACCATAAGCCTATATAACAATCTGTCCACGAATTATCATCGACTTTGTGAAATTTCAAATTGCACAATTTTAACATATGTCAAGTTATTTTGTAACATTACTTCTATAGAAGTGGCATTATCTCTCAATTTTTTATTAAGTAAATTAAATGCATAAAAGAGAGAGAGAGAGAGAGAGAGAATAGTAAAAAGAGAGAAGGCACAAAAAGCTTTACTAATTATGTTTTTTGTTTTTTTTAGTGAAGTTCCCTCTCCCACACAAGGAAAATAAAAAAAGCCACCCAATTCACATTGACAAAAGCACGCTGCATAATCTCACTTGACCAAGGTACCATTGTAGGCTTGAAGCAAAGGAGTTTCGCAAACAAAATTAAATAAGCATCTTTCCATTTAACTTGTATAATTCATGTTTCCTAATTCCAACAGCATTGTTAAACTCCATCCGCATTTCACCTCTTGAAAGATCTTCAAATACAACATGTTTCACCTGAAGGAAACGAAAAAAGGTCAGTGGTCTGCATAAAACCATGCATATGGAATTACCACCAAAATGCTCCTGACAAAAAAGAAAAAAAAAAATCTATTAAAGTTGTGAAATCAGGAGGTTTGAGACTAACATCTTCCAACTATTCTAATAATATTTATGTTTATTTTATTGGCACTGAGTGTCCAGGAACAAAGTCCGGAGTAATTCCGGGGCTGCACAACCTCTCGACAAGCGGTATCAAATGAGTCATTGTTTCCCCATTCCTCCCACACATAAAGCGCCAATTTATCACATTCGTCCATCACCTCCTTAAATTATCTTAAGTAAGAATTTCACCCAACGCAGGACTCCAAGTAATCTTCTGTGGGACATGAGACTTATCGCGAGAAGTCAAGCTACGATAAATTTATTTCACTTCAGATGTTACTTTCTTGGAGGGGGGGCCCAACACATCCGATCTTCTCTCCCCAGTTATAATCTAACTGAGTACAAATAGGCGTAAAATGAAATAAAGATAGAAAAAGATAGACATGAAGGGTACAAAATAATGGATACCTATCTCTAGAAGATGGGAAAGAAAGAGTTGAGAATGAAAGAGACACCCAGCACTGATTTGAGCAACAAAGGATAATAGGACAGTAATCTAGTGTATCTTTAAAATTTAACCCAACATAAATTATCAACAAAGGCTTTCAATATTGCATATCATTGCACCCAGCATAAGAAGCAATAGTCACAATAGTCACAATAGTCAATTACTGAAAATCATTACTAGCATTTGAGAAAACAAATCGTGCTTCCGTGATATAATATAAAAATACTAACTAACCATTGCAAAGGTGATTTTCCCAAAACCAGTGTCTCCCATGACTGCCAGAATCTACATGAAATAATACAAAGATAAAGAATAAATAAAAATCAACACTAAATATTACTCATCAAAATCAAACTCAACACCAAAAATCTGTATAGCTTTCTTAAATTGCAAAGTCTTGAAGTCGACACAACAACAGAACAATGCTAAACAAAAAATTAGAGTTCTGGTAACCAATCTCCTATTTTATACACACCGGACACTTTCTAATATATATTAATCCAAAAGTTTAAAGCCCTACACTTTGTAATAGCAATCAGAGTTTAATGCCCAACAAAATCTCTGGTTAAGATTACAAAATGTTACTCTATTGACTTCCAGGACAGGCTCCATCTCATTTCCATAACAAAAGTTTCTGAATAAATTGACAGAAAATAGGCTAGAGATAATGGCTAGAAAAGATCGATAGTTTGTGGAATGAGAACAAGAGGATTACAGGACAAGAAGCTCAAATGAGGAGTTGGATAAATATCTAGTAGAATGAGAAGGTAGCTATGAATTAGTACAGTGGCAGTGGAGGATTAGGGAGGGATATTGTGTATATTTCAGAGTGGAAGCAATACGATGTCTTTGATTTTTTTTTAATGGATAATAGAGATGTTATTAAAGGTGCGGCCCTGTACACAGGTGGCATTAAATCTACAAGCAGTAAAGCTAAGGTTATCATATCCCACTGTCCGAACTTAGAGACACTTCAGCATAATGGAATCATTCACCACACATCTAGGCGACAAAGATTACCATTTTCCCTTTCAGCATGCCATAAGCTCCACCCTTCCCAAGGGCCTAACCCAAACTATCCGAAGACATTTGAAAATTGAGTACCAAAGTGCTCTGGCCACATCACTATGAAGCCCTGCTCTTCCTACACATCCAGCTCATCTCATCCACGAGTGTAATCTCCTTGACAATGTGAACAACCTCATTTTTTATTGCTGTCATATTGTCAGATAAGAATCTTTCTTACCCATCACTTGAATATCATGGAGATTGCGCATGAGTATCAATTTCATCCTAACGAGTCTTTGATTTTCTGAAAACACGAAAAAATGAGTAGCTCCATTGAGCTACCACTGTAATATAGTATATCAATCTCCTCAGAGATCATAACCAATCATGGCCCTAAGATTTATGACTGGCATAAGAGGATCCAGTAGCCTAGTCCAATTAGATGGGATATTTGTTATAGTCTCATGGAAGGTCAGCTAAATATATGTATAATATAATTAACAGATTCATCTATCTACCAATGAATTAATTAGAAATATGAAAACAACAATGCCATAACAGCGGCTCAAAGCTTTCAAGAATCAATTTGCTTTACCTCGCTCATCCTCGGGGGGCTTTAGCCTAAAGGATTTCGCTGTCTTAGAGCCTATCCCATCTAATACCACAGCTTGATACGTCTTAATCTCACCTCCATTGCCAAGATCCTTGGCCATGAAGGTTATATAATACCTGATTCCGTTCGCAGCCTGACCCATTACCATCAAGACCTTAACAAACTCCAACTCTGCATTGGCATCCTACACACCAACCAAAGTCATCACGAATTTTCACAAGTTTCTGTTTAAAAAGATGATGCTGATAATAATTTTTATAATGATGATGATGATTAGAAAAGAAACCTTGAACCGACGATTGTATTCATCGATTGCGAGCTGCGAATACCGTCTATACATATCATAATCGTAGGCTATGTTGCACGGTTGAATTTGGTGGAAACAACTGACGCCAGGGATGTCAGAAACATCAAAGCCCTAAACAAACAAATGACACGAAAAGATGGAGGAATTAAGCAAAAAATTAAAGCTGGAGTAGGCGCAGACAATGATAATAGAAGATCGGATAAAATATAGTCAGACTCACGTCACTCTTCAAAACTTGTTCGCTGTAGGAGTACTCTTCCTCTGGTGTCATCTCATCACGGTCATCATTTATCGCGTCAAATAGCGTCGAAGGTGAAGAATAATTGTTTTGTCTGAGGATTAATTCTCTTTCCAGCTTGTCGTAACCAAACAATTCCACAAGACCCATTTCGTCCGTCTCCATTGCTCTTCAAGCGATAACCCAACAACTGGAGAAACAGGAAGACAAACCTAGCCGCTGCCGCTATCGCACTCTCCCTCGCCTCAATGACCTAAGCAAGCACGGGAATGACTCTCCGCATTAATTTTTCTTTCCATCAGGCGTCACCGTTAACAAAAGAAAAAATAATGTTCAAAAACAAAAAAAACAAAAGAAAAAATAAATCAAACATCTTTAAAAAATTAAAATATGAAAATGATAGAGATTCCGCTTGAGTTTCTCGCTCCATTTGTTTTTTTTTTAATTTTTGTTTATTTAGTAATTAAAAAAGTGTTGTTTAATAATATTATAAGTTTCTTTTTTAATAATATTTAAAAGTGTTAAAAAATTATGTGAGAAAAAGAATAAAAAAAAACTTAAATTTTTCTCACATATTATCCATTAAAATGTGTAAAAAAAATATGAATTTTATAAAAAGGTAATTCAAAATCACCAATAATATATCTCAAATAATATATAATTAAATTATTATTATATAATAAGTGATATAATCAGTCACGAAACAATATGAATTGGCTGTATAATTGAGGTCCATATGCATGAATTAGTAATTATATAATGCCGTGGATCAGGGTGAAGGACGTGGAGTCCAAGAATGTCGTGGCTCGCGCCGGGGATTCCAGAGAGAAGAACCGGGGAGTCCAATTTCCTTAACCGAACCCAAAGCTTCGTGCAACTCAAATGCTTCCTAGGGGTGGGCAGCGGGGCCCTGCCCCCGCATGGCGAGGCGGGCAATCCCGCTCCGCCCATTTGTGGGCGGGGCCCCCTGCCCCTCATCTAACGCTCCTAGCGGGTGGGGAACCCCCCCATTTATATATATATATATTATATACATATATATAAACATAAATATATATTTATATTTTACAAATTGTGTATATATAAATATATATTACAATTTGTTAGACTTGTTCACAAAATATACATTGTCAAATTTAAAAATTATATAGTTTAAAAACTAATACACTACAATTTTATACAAAATATGCACTAGCAAATTTAAAAATTATATAGTTTTTAAATTATAGTTATATTTACAAAATTTAAATTTATAATTTGGATCTAAAAATGTATTACTTTTACACTTATAAATAATTTTTAAATAAAATAAATATAGTATTTTTTTAACAATATTTTATTATCTCAATTTGGAGCATTTATGCTTCGTTTGGTTCCTAAACCTATCTCAACTCATCTCAACTCAGTTCAACATCCAAATACAACCTTAATTTTGATAGCTAAGACTTCTTTTTTTTTTTTTGATAAACAGACAAACTTTCATTATAACATATTACAGTGAAGTCTTATCAAACCATAAGGCTTGATGAACAAAAGTAGTAACATGCTCCCATCACACATTAATATCAAATACATTCCAAGCATGACTCTTTTAAACATTTATGGGAGTATTTAATTTTATCAAATACTTTTTTATAAAATTTTCATAGACATTCACAATGAATAACACAAACCAGATATTTCTGGATGATCATTTTCTTGACGGAATATATACTTCTGACCTAAGCTTTTATCACATTAATTGTGGAATGGGAGCTTGGTAGAAATTCTCTCTCTGGTGTGATTTTGTTGAGGAAGTCGATTATGATCTTAATGCTATCTTGATGGCTCACATTCATTGCATTTGGATTGGAAGAAAAGTCTGTTCACTACAACAAATTTGAACTTTTGGGACGAAAAGAATTTCCTCCCTAAAAGTCATTTTTTAAAAAATTGATGACTTTATAAAATCATTTGAACGGTCAAATAACTGTTTGAACAGTATTTTCTATGATAAATTAAATCGTCTCAAAAATTTTTTTCCGTTAAAATGGTAAAAAATACGTTCAAACAGTAAAATCTTGGCGGAAGAGTAATTTATTATGACGGGAAAAGTTCACAACCGTTCGAACGATAATTTGTTGTGTTCAAACGGAAAATATTTGATGGCAAAACCTGGCGGGAAGGTTTTTAAACCGTTCGAACGGAATATATTTAGTTAGAACATATTCAAGCACCACATTTATACATTTAAATGTATAATATTACTCTCGGTACGAAACTCAAAATATAAAAAAATATATATATATCATATATACAAATTCATTAATTAATTTTATGTAATTAATTTAAAAATATTTTAATAATTTCTTTTATGTTAAATAAGATTTTTAGTTAAATAAATATTATCAACCATACACCACATAATATAAATCAATAATTATTCCAGAAAAGACACAATATTTAATTTACCAATAAAGCAAATTATCAAAACACTATATATACTGTCCATAACTATAACAAAAAAAATTATAAATAAAAAATAGAAACTACTGTGATACAAGGTCTCAACACATATCCTCGACTGAAGCTAATTTTCTTTCTACTTGTGCCAGTCGAGTACTGAACGTGACCTGAGTTGCATTATTAACATTAATCTCGATATGTAACTCATTAACCTCTGTACGTAACCCAGAGACGGTAGCCATAATATCTGTATGCAACTTAGACATGGCAGTATGCACTGCATCAATCACTGTTGATGTGTGTACGCCGATCTCAACACACAATATGTCGGCCATCTCCTCGCAGGTAGATGTGCATAATGCCTCGGCCTGTGTAGATGTCTCACCAGCCGATACTTCAATATCTCCCGGCTGTGCATCTCTCTAAATCTTAGCACTATCAGGAACAACTCCATGAAAACGAAATCTCGAGTGTCCCGTGCTCCGTGACAGGATGGTGCTGTTGATCGGTCCCATCGGCTCCCGGGAACGCTTAGCAGGTTCGGGCACAATAGAATGAGCCAAAAATCGAGTGATGAGGATCCCAAACAGCAGTATATCTATAGTAATGAAACGTGCCTCTGAGCGGATCCTCTCAAATATATAACCCATGAGGTCGATCGGGATGCCATGAGCGACCCGTATCATAAATTTCGCTTGATCCATGCCAACCTCTGTCTTGTGCTGCCGAGGGTCAATATTGTTAGCGATGATCAAATTCATGATCTTGAAGAAAAAAGATAAATATGCCTGCCTAATACTCTTCGTCCCATCGTACACTGGAGCTTCTGGACCAACAATCAAGTCTCTGACCTCATGATTAGCAAGTGTATCGATCTCATCTATGTAAACTGGTCCCTCGTCCTAAGACATCTCTGCATCACCTGAAGGATCAGACCCTTTAGGTGGCAGGCTTGGATAGGCATCAAGAAGCCTAGGAATACCCAGATATGCAGCGAGTCCGTCCGCTGAAAATATAACAGGAGCTCATTGGACACAGATCCTGTATGCCCCTCCATCGTTTGGGCTGGCACCATCAAGCTCTTTATAGAACTCGGTAATAATCTCAATGTAGGAAATGAGTTACATTCTTTTTTCTCGCTAATCTAAGATTGGTGCCCAACCACGATCATTGAATACTGATGGGAGGGAATGACCCTCCCATATAAGAGCCAAAAAATCAGACAGTTTTACCTGTTGCTCAAGTAAAACAGCCCGCTCTCGAACTGTTTGGATGGAAGGTTCTCCTGATCTACCACATTTACGGCCCTTATAAGACATTATTATGAATCTGAAATTTTAAAAACAACATATATATTCAACATTAGTGATAAAATCTAATTACGACGAAAATATTTATAAAATTATGTACTAATATCAATTTAATAAATTAATTGATAGAATAATTCAATAAAACGATGAAAACAATTTAATAAGCTAATACAAAGTAAATAGTTCGAATTTAATATAAAGTGTTCGAATGATAAAATATATGGTCGAACGGACACTGAAAACCATTCGAACGTTTTAAAATTGTTCAAACGTAAGGGTTAAATCGTAGATCGAGCTCGGCCATGGCTTAGTCAACTCAGCGGCCATGAAAACACCTAAAAATGCATCGATTTCGTGATTTCTTCGACAAAATACATATTACTCTTCATTTCTAAACATTATACAGTAGATTTATGGTGTTCTATGGTGACTATTGATGAAAAAATACAAATTTTCTAGAAAAAACGAATAAAACCTTAAAAATCATAAAATAAGCAGTAAAATAACTTTTAAAATGCATACCTTCACTTGGGAGGAAAAGTGTTTGACATAAGTGTTGATTATGGCGGCGATTAATGGACGTTCAAACATTTTCTCTCGTTTTCAAACGGTGGGGACGGCGGCGTGAGAGAAAGCTCTGCCCACAATAACTTATATGTGCATAATCGTTTGAACGTTATATTTAACCATTCGAACGGTTTTAAACTACAATTCGAATGTTAACATTTACCGTTTAAATGGTATTTGTTTTAAGTTTAGTAAAAATTTATATTAAATGCACATTATATTTATAATCCTATAAATTAGTATAATATATATACTATTATAGTAGATTATATATACTGTAATATATAGGTAATATTACAATATATTATAATATATATTATGATAGTATAATACTTTAAAAATGAAAACATAATAACTTATATGTATTTTATTATAGTATAATAGTAATATATCATAATGTTTTACTATCAAAGTGTTATATATGATGTTGTAATATATATATATATATATATATATATATATATGATAGCATATAGTACTATATACTATGAGTTTATACTTAACTAATAGATATCATACTATATATTTCATTATACTTTACTATATAAGTTATATATGATACTATACAACATATATATATATATATAGAGTATAGATTACTAATATACCATCATCTTATAAATTTCTCTATACTTTACTATGTGATCTTAGTATATTTGAGGCTATATATATGTGAGTATATATTACTAATACATATGATCTTATATTTTCCACTATACTTTAGTATAGGATAATATATATGATACGATATATATGATATATAATATAGGTTACTATATATCATATAGTTTATATTACTAATATATTTTCCTTTATACTAATTTAGTATAGTATAATATATATGATATTATATATTACTAATAGATATCATCTTACATTTTTATAGTATACTTTAGTATACTATACTATATCTATGATATTTAGCATAGATTGCTATATATATGATAGTATATATTACTATATATATGATAGTATATATAACTAATACAGATAGTCTTATTGTACTTTTTCATTTAATGATGAAAAAAAAAATATTTAAACATTAAGGTGATGTGTTTGAATGGTGCTCGTAAACCGTTTGAACACATTATTTGCGTTTAAACTTATGAAAAAAACATTCGAATGAATTATTGCAATGGTGAGAAAATATCCCACCAATTAATGACTCTGGATAACCGTTCAATTGTTCTTTGTTATAGTTTGAATGGATTATTGTAGTGGTGGGAAAATACCCTGCCAATTAAAGACTCCTGAATTACCGTTCGAACGTAATTTTTAGACGATCGAACAGTAATCCAGAAATTTGTGTGGGTGAAAAAATTGGCGCGCTGAAATTTTTTTGCATTCGACCACACTTTACTTATGTTCGAACTATTGGCCATAACTTATAATCTTCCCGCAGGCGGTCAGTTCCTCATTTTTCTCTCCTCTCTTTCACTCTTCTCCATTTTCTCTCCAAAATCTTACATTTTCTTCACACAATCTTTCATTTTATCATCTTACAATAAAGATTGCTTAGTATATTTTGCTTAAATGTATGACTTTCTTTATCATTTTACTTCTAAATCTATTTTTTTTTTATTGATTTGTAGTTTATATATATATATATATATTATGTAGGTGTTTGTTAAATTAAACACAAAATATATTTGTTAGATGGTTGTTATTCGAAGTATATATGTTGTTTGTTTGTAGTGTTTTCTGAATTTGATTTTTTGATGTTTTGTGAGATAGTACTCGTCTGAATTGGCTGGTGTTTGGAATCTGGATTGATACCGTTCAAAAGTGGTTATATATCGATAGAATGGATAAATATGTTCGAAAAGTATATTACCGTGTTCAAATGGTTGTAAAAACTATCTTAAACTATCATATAAATATGTAATATTATAGTAGATTATATATAGTATATATATGTAATAATTAATAATACTTAAACTCATATTAATATTTAAAAGATAATAGTTGTAGAAACTATCTTACAACTAATTACTTAATATATGTTAAAATTATATTATAAAAACATAAGAATTATTAATACTTAAACTCATATTAATATTTAAAAGATAATAGTTGTAAAAACTATCTTACAACAAACTTAAAAGGGATAAAATTATATTATAAAAACATAAGAATTATTAATACTTAAATTCATATTAATATTTAAGTATTAATTAAATTATGAAGACTAACTTAAAAAATAATAAAAAATAATTAATATTAAACTATGAGGACTAACTTAACAAATAATAAAAGATAATTAATATTAAACTTATGAGGACAAACTTAGCAAATAATAAAATTAAATTTTAAATAATACTTAAAAAATTAACTATAATGTATAATTAAGCTAATGAGTAATACCAATGATATATTTAGGATACTTAAAATACCCATGATATATATAATGTATCATCTTGTATTCTCGCATTTTTGTTATTATTATTGTGTTTTAATATCGTATCTTCTACTTGGCATTGAAATAAACCTTAGACTCATTCGAGAGTTACCAATCATGTTAAATGGTTAATTGATAACTCTTGAATTGTCCAGAGTAGACAATTTGGGATTGTAAGATCATTCTTGTAAAGTATCAAACTATATATGTTGCATCCGACATTATGATTTTGGTAGAGTAATCCCTTATTGTTCTCTGGATATGCAATTTCGGTGAATGTGCATCGATGTATTACTCGTCCTTGTGCACGACCAAACGAGCATATTTGCAGAACTATGGGGAGATGCTGCCAAAATTTTGTTGGACGTGATAGATAATAATTGGTAGGTTGACGATTATGATCTTGCAATCCCGAATGGGATAGGACTAACTATCCGGTGAAATGAAGAAATTGCACTACATGTTAGATAATTGATTGTTTGTTGATGCACGTGACTGTTTGCAATAGGATATTAGACATTGATAGGAGTTGGATGCGAATTAGAGATCGGTTGGGTGAGGATTACAATGTATACGCTGAAGGAGTTAAGAAATTTTTAGAGTTCACATCTTGTACAATTGTCAGTGATGGTCGTATTAGATGCCCTTGCCAACTTTACAAGAATTTACGTTCTCATAAGATATAGTTGGTGAAAGAGCATATATTACTTAAAGGTATTGACCAAAGTTATACCGATTGGGTCTTACATGGAGAACCGTATCCAACGTCATTTGAACTTCGAGATGAAGAAGAAGACATCGAAGAAGATGGTCATCCTGAGGTTGTTGGTGATGATCCCGAAGAGGATATGGAGCAAATGCTGAGCGACATTGGTGTGAGAGTATTTATGGATGAAAGTGGAACAGATCCATCAAATTCAAATGATTCGTGCCATGACATTTTTACCCGCTTGTGAAATGATTCACAGCGTGAGTTATATACAGAGTGTAGAAGGCATAGTAATTTGTCCTTTACAGTTAGACTGCTTCATATAAAATCTATGTGCCAAATATCTATTAAGGCTGTTAATATGCTGCTCGAGCTGTTTAAAGAGACACTTACATCAGACAATATTTTACCCCGTAACTTCTACGAGGCAAAACAATTGAAAAAATGACTCGGGTTTGATTACAATGTAATATATGCATGTAAGAATGATTGTATATTATTTTGGCAAGAGAATTAGCAGTTGAACAAGTGCCCCATTTGCCATGAATCAAGATGGACAACTGAGAAGCAGAATGTGCCGCGGAAGGTTGTACGTCACTTTTGATTGATACCTAGATTACAACGGTTATTTATGTCACGTTCAACAGCTATGGATATGACATGACACTCATCATCTAGAGTCAAGAATGATAATGTTTTGTCACATCCCGCAGACTCTCAAGTTTGGAAGGATTTGACTTGGAACACCCATAGTTTGCTGAAGAACCTTGTAATGTTTGACTTGGGTTAGCAACAGATGAATTTAATCATTTTAGGAACATGAATACTAGTCATAGTACTTCACCAGTTGTACTTATACCGTACAATTTACCACCATGAAAGTGTATGAAAGATCCATATTTCATGATGAGTTTGCTCATTCCAGATCCGAGATCACTAGGAAATGATATAGACATACACTTGCAGCCACTGATAACAGAATTGAAAGATTTGTGGGAGAATGGGGTCTTAACATTTGATTCATCAACAGGCAAGTCGTTCAAGATGCATGTTGCGGTGTTATGGACAATAAATGATTTTCCCATTTATGTAAACTTATTAGGTTGGAGCACTAAGGGGAAATCGGCATGTCTGACTTGTAACAAACATATCCAATCTGAATGGCTTACGTATGGGAGGAAACTATGCTTCATGGGTCATCGTCGAATTTTACTTGGTGACCATAGATGGCATGGAAATGGTAGAATGTTTGATGACACTGTTGAATAAGGGCACCCTCCACCATTGTTGTCTTGCGAAGATGTTATTGCATAGTTTGTGAATGTAGGAAGTAATGATTTTGGTAAAAAATAACGGAAGAGAAAACAAAGTGCGAATGAGTTGAATTGGAAAAAAAAAGTATAATTTTTGAACTCCCCTACTGGTTGACGTTAAAATTGCGGCATAGTCTCGATGTTATGCATATTGAAAAAAATATATGCGAGTCCGTGCTAGGATCATTCATGTCAATTGAAGGTAAAATAAATGATAATATAAACTCACGGAATGATCTAAAGCGGTTGAGAATTAGACCTAAAATGCACTTGTGACAAAGTGGTTTGTCTGTTTAGATGCCAATTGTGTGGTATACATTGTCAAGGAAAGAAAGGGCTACATTTTGTGAGTGGTTACAGAAGATTAAATTATCATACGGGTATGCCTCGAATTTAACAAGGTGTGTGCGAACAAATGACTGGAAACTTACTGAACTAAAAAGTCATGATTGTTAGGTATTTTTACAATGTATCTTGCCTGTTGGTATCTGTGGGTTCTTGACCAGAGATGTGCGGGTTGCGTTAATTGAGCTGCGTGCTTTTTTTAATGATTTATGTGCTAGAACGTTGAATGTAGAAGTTTTGGATCGTATGGAATGAGAAATTGTAATTATATTGTGTAAGTTGGAAAGTATTTACCCACCATCATTCTTCGACATCATGGTTCACTTAGCCGTTCATTTGCCACGTGAGGCTCGACTGTAGGACCAGTCTAGTATAGATGGATGTATCCCATTGAATGGTTTCTTGGAAAGTTGAAACACACAGAGGGTAATAAGGCTCGTCCAGAAGGATCAATTGCAAAAACATATATTGATGATGAGTGTCATACATTCTGTTTCAAATACTTCTACGGTGTTGACACAAGGTTTGATCGGCCGGAAAGAAACTTTGATGTTGATCAAGCAAGACAACGGAATGGATTTTCTGTATTTTCTCAATAAGTACGTCCACTTGGTGCTCAGTGTGGTTATGATTTGTGTGAAAGAGAGTTCGAAAAAGCTCAGTGGTACATGCTAAATAATTACCCAGAAATAGAGAGTCACTTGAAGTAAGTTCAAATTAGTTGTTAATTAATCATTGAATTTACTTATTAAATAATTATACGAATATACATATTGTTGATAATTTTTAATTTCAGTGATCATATTAACGTGCTAAAAGAACTGAGAGTAAATGATATAGACTAGAGATATGAAAAGGAGTTCTCGAAATGGTTCGAACAACGGGTAATAACATTAATATAGATGCAATTTTGTACTAATATATTTTAAATAGATAGGATTGTTAACGGTTGAATGTTTATACTTTATTTAATATGTGGGTTGTACAAATTCTTGCGAGTGAACGATATATTAGACGAACTATATGCACTGGCACATGGCCTCTCGAGACTTGTTGCTCGATATTCTGCATGTATTTCTCGAGAAAATAGATATCACACAATTGATCGAGAATTTTATAGGAAAACACAAAATAGTGGTGTCCTTGTCGAATGGAGTCATAATGGAGACAATGTTAATTTTTATGGAGTTATCATAGATATAATTGGAATGAGATATATGGGGGAGCTTGTGGTTTATATATTTAAGTGTGATTGGTGGGATTTAAGCAATCCTCGAAGGAGAAAATGCCAGGATGAATATTTTCTGAGTATTAATACATCAAAAAAATGGTATGAAGATAATCCTTTTATTTTGGCTTCCCAAGCATATCAAGTATTCTATTTAGACGATCCTCAGTTAGGAAATCAATGGCAAGTAGTACAAAAGTTTTCTCATAGAAATATTTATGACATTATCCCTGAGGCGGAGGGACAAGATGAAGAAAAAAATGATCCCTCTACTCAAAAAGCATACCAAGAGAGTCAACCTGCCTTTAATTTATTTATGGATTTGAACCAGTATGAGATGATCCCATTACATAGAGAAGATATTGAGGCTGAAATAGTTGAGGTGAGAGTTGATTAAAGTGTTGATTCATTTGAAGTATCTTCAGATGATGAAAGTGAATCTATAGATGAAACTGATACAGATGATTGATCGGTTTTGTGTTCACATTATACAGTATTAGCAATTATGCCACCAAAGAGGAAGGAAGTTCGTATCCCATCTCCACCTGTTCCTAGCTCTTCGTCTGACTCACCATTAGAGACTGACTCTATCGAACAAAGTAAATAGCTAATACTCATTTTTTAATTAAAATATATGATAATTGATACAATAAAAATAATTAATATTATTTTATAGAGATAACAATACAATCTCGTTACGGGCAAGGCACTACTAAAGGCGTGATGTTGGAGAAATATCCTAAAGTAGGTAAGATTAAGGTTAACATTCATGACGAACATACTAGAGGCGAGGGACAACAAGTAGCTTGGCTTGCTTCACATGTGGGTGCTCTTACACGGACTTATGCACATTTGGCTATGAGTTCATAGTATAAAGTCTCACAAGATGTGAAAAAGCTTATAAAAAATAGTTGTTTGGTACGTAATATTTAAATAATAATTTTTTGTTGATATTATTTAATATTCTAAATGATACTATCTTTGTGTATATACTTTTTCAATGATGACTTCGAACTAAATTTTGGTTGGAGAGAGGAGCGTAGGATTGTCGAAGAGCTGATGTGTAATGCATTCCGCAAGTATAAGGCGAGATGTCACGAGCATTACAAGAAGTACAAGAACAAGGAAGATGCACGCCAGCATCCTTTTCGGGATGTCCGATCTGAAGAATGGGGAAAACTTTGCGACATGTTTGACGATCCATCATATAAGGTAAATTAAATGAATTCTTGATGTGTTATATTTGTAATTTTTCACTTACTAACTTTTACAACTTCTATGCAGGAGCGAAGTTCTATAAACAAAATGAATAGATCAAAATTAAAGATTTATCATCATGCAGATTCAAGATCTTTCCATCGCCTCTATCAGAATTGGTAATGTACTTTTTATTTTATTTTTTTTATTCTATGTAGTTTGTTTTTAATATAGACTTTATATCTTAACAATGTCATTTGTAGAAAGAGTCAGACACCAATTATGATATGACAAAATTATATGCTGCATCACATACTAATAGTAATGGAGAGTGGACTCATCCCGATGCTCATGAGAATTATGTAAGTATTATAATTCCTTTTAATTAACCATATTTAAATTATTGTGTCAATATTAATTTTATATGTTGTGTGTAGGATAAAATGGTTGCCCTCCGTGTTGAAACTGTATCAGATCATAATTCACTAATAAGTGATGTTGAAATATTTACATAAGTTCTGGGTCAAAGTTCGGGCTACTTAAAGGGTTTGAGTCGCTGTGTAAAGCCTTCAGGCTCTTCATCAACGTCAAGCACTACTGCTATTGCTTTAGAGAATGCAAATTCTAGGATCGAAGAATTAATGGCGAAACAACAGGAGTTAGATGCTCAATTGATGAAACAAGCAGACATGAAGATGTGCATAAAACAACAAGAAGATTAACAAAGAGAGCTGCAACTCCAAATGCAAGAACAACAAAGACAGATGCAGCTTCAAATGCAAATGCTTATGCAACACTTCAGGCATCCAAATAATTGAATTTCATTAGAAGTGTTTTTGCATATTGAACAATTATATATCACGTACTGATAATTTTATTAGTATTTTATTTATTTAGTTCTGACTTATTAGATTAATTATTTATATTGAACAATTTATAATGTATTTTTGAAATATAAATATCTGTTTGGTTTTAGGTATTGTCCATGAAAATAATAACTATTTGAACTCTCATCAAAGGTTCAAACATATATAAATCGGACACAACCGTTCGAACATCGTAATTTAGAGTTTGAACGGTAAAAAATTGTGCACCGTTCGAATGCGTTCGAACAGGCAATTCACTATTTGCATTCGACCATCAATTTGTTTGTTTGAACGTTTCTTCATGTGTATTTGGTCGAACGGACTGGTATCGATAGACCGGTCATGAAATACCCGTTCGAACCATTCCTCATTGTTCAAACGTTATTTCTGACGGTTGAACGGATTTTCGAGGCGAATTTAACTCATAAAAAAAAAAAAATCTATTCAAACGCAATCAAACGATCTAGCTTAATTTTATCCCAAAATATATTTTTTGGGACGAATTTGTGATTTTCATCCCAAAATACCTTTTGGGACAGTTTTATAGAGACGAACTTGGGATAGTTTTTTTTCGTCCCAAACTTTTTTTTGAGACGAAATGCTAGTCTTTTGGGACAAAAACTTTCGTTCCAAAAGACCTTATTTGTTGTAGTGGTTGCAATGTCAATTGCTGAAATGTGAAGAATCTTTACTCAAAGGAATATCTAGAGATTTGAGATTAGTGTATTGGTTTTTGCACATGGAAGCTACCTATCTCAAACAAAGGCTCCGCACTAAATAGAACACTCTCCTGGATGCTTCAGATTTTGTTTGGTCTTGACCTCTGCACTAAATAGAGAAAGTTATTCCATTTTTACTTTCTGACCAGCATCCAGCTCCATTATTGATCAGGCACCTTGCACAGGCTTACAGGTCCAAAAGCTGTCAGTGAAGTTTTTGCATTTTACCTTATTATTATGCCTCCAGAGCCTGCATTTTTTACGAATAAACGATAGCTAGCATTTTACACTAATCAAATGCATGGAGACTAAAATGGCAACTTGTTGGAACTGGTAATTCTCACTACGCGCAGTCTATACGTACCAGCAATCTCGGCATAGCTGCTCCACCATCTGTCTGTGTCAGTAGTCCGTATGGTGGTGGTCCATCCTAAGTAGGGAAAGGAGGCTAGCATGCAGCCCGGATTCTATGAACATATATAAGCGCTACCAGTAGAGAAAATTAGAGCTAGCCAGCCATTTCTCGTATTGATTTTTTCTTTAAAAAAACCTACTGATGTATTTGATTTAAGGGCTACCATTCTTTCATCTCAACAGATTATGTTTAAGTTCTGTACTTTAAAAGCTGAAAGGTTGGGTGATGAGAAGGGGTATTAATTATGACTAATGATGAAGAGACCATCATCTGGATATATAGATGAGTATGTATTCTTTATTTTAATAAAGTTTGGTAAGAGTTGTAGGGCATGTGTGGAAGTCGATTAGTTACATCAGTAATTTTTATTTATGAGATTTTAACCTTAGGCAATTGGGTGGAATTATTAGAGTGCACAACAGGAGAATTTGCATGATGGACTGGGATTAAACATCATGAAGGCTTAGAAATTTGTTTATTTGAGATCAATTAGGACTTAAGACTTGACTATGAATTTTCAAATCTTAGGAGGATTTTAAGAACAACAGGTTCTTAGGAACCACAAATTGGATATCTTCATGAACAAAGTGTGAGATTAAGGGCAGGTTTGGGGGGTGAGATGAGAATTTTGTATTTTGTTTTGAAGTTTAAAATATTATGTTTTAATATTATTATTGTTTTAGGATTTGAAAAATGTGTATTGGGATTTGGAAAAGTTGAATTGTTTATTATATTTTGTATAGAAATTTGAAAAATGTGTAATGATGAGATGAGATGAGATAAAAATTTTGTGTTTTGTTTTGGTTACTAAACTTGCCCTAAGTACCCCCAAACTTTGGAGAATTTTATTTTCGCTTTGCATATGAGGTGGTTAGATTATGTGAAGAGTTCTGTTTACTTTTTGATATGAAGTCAAGATTAGAACTTGGGGTGAAATTATTGTTAGGCTTTTAATTGAACCCGTTGTTGAGGTTTATAACCTATTTTGAATCTTGGAGTGTACGACGAACAATACTAAGTGCGTGAATTAGGTGCTATTTAAGGCATCGTGCAAAAATATTGAGAAGTTAAAATCTTGATATATTAGGTTAGACAAAAATGATCGAGGATTAAAATAGGCTAGGAATGGATGTCTGGCATAAGTGTGTAGGCCTCGCCTAAGGTACTAGGAAATTTCAAGCACAAAAGTTTTATAACGGGGGGAGGATGTAATACTTAACCCCTTTGGTGAATGATGTCGTGTAGGTAAGGGATCCCTTTCCCTTTCATTTTTTTCCCTCCCTCTCCTCGACGGTTACCTCTTTTGTGACCCTCTCCCCCATTTTTCTCCCTCCTCAAGATCCACCTCCCCATGCCTCTTCAACATGTTTCTCCCTTCAAGTTCTCTCTCAACAAACTCTCTATATATCCATGCCTCTCATGCTATCGGTTCTCTCCCAGAGTCTCTCCCATTCGTTGTATCACCCACCATAAACCAGCACCAAGCACCATGCTTCACGACAAAACAAAAAACTGCGCACCCAACCACCGCAACCTCCATCATCTACCTGCCTCCATCAACCCTCCTATCACCTAGGTCTAAGCCACTACGTAGTTGTCACCGCCTACCTCAGCCACAAAGCCATCGTAGGTTAGTTTTTATTTTCGAAAACACAGTCGCAAACGATTACACCATCACCACGTTTAAATCGAGAGCATCTATTTTAGGAGGCCAAAAATAGAGTCAAACGTTGCACCTCCACTGCCAACGGCTGAAGCTTCCCAGCCACTTGTTGCCGTGCATCATAACGTAGCTGTGAGGCATTGCCAGGTCGATCACCATTCACTGCCGTAAGCTTTTGTGTTTTCCTCCCCCGTGTTCTCTCTTTCTCTCACTCTCTATCTATCTCATCTCTCGTCTCTCTCTCTCTCTCTCTCTCTCTCTCTCCATTCCCTTTCTCCATCACTTTTTCCCTTTCTCTCAACGCTTGCTTTGCCACCGCATCACCATTGTCGACCTCAGCCCACCTCCCTGCGATGTCGCATGTTCACCTCACTCTCAGTATAGAACTTTACTCTCTAATGCATGGGTTACTAGAGCGGTTGTAGTTTTTGAAGTTTTTTTTATTGAATTCCAAACTTAACCTATACATATTTATGGTTAATTCTCCAAAATACCCCTGGTTATATGTTTGGGTTTACTTTTAATTTACTCTTTGAAGGCTTTGTTTTAAGTATATAAATATTATTACAGAAGATAGTTAGGGTTTCAAATTATATTTCTTATTATTATATTATTTGATATCAAAAGTTTTATAAATGAATTTCAGTAATAAGTGTTTAATATAATTTTGAACGCTTTAGATAGGATTAAGTCTATTCGATTAAACGAAGTTTTGATTTTTACAGTAACAAATTTTATTATAATTTTGTAAACTAAAATATTAAGCTAGAGTTGTTTTATCAAGTAGAAGTCGATGAATTTAGGAAGTGACGATGTTTTAGGATTACAAGAATTTTAGAAAAAAAAGGTTAATTTAGCATTTCGGGTTTAAGTCTCGAAATATGTGATCAATTGAAAATTTACGAAAGTTATGTAACTATTTACAGGGGATGGTTAATGTTGTTCGGCACAGTTGCGGAAAATTTCTGAAAAATTAAAAAGTCCAAGTAAGCAGGATTCCTATACTAGACTTTGCATTAAAAGAAAACGAACTGAGATTGATTTTATGACAAATGCGCATGATATGTTTTGAAAAGAAATGTAGAAACAACCTCAGTTATTTGTTCTGCATTACTCATGAAATCTGTATAAGAAAGAAAATTATTTTTGTCATGATTGGTATAGGCATGATCAAATTTTTGGCATTCTACTTCTGAACTATGCAAAAAGAGCGAATATGAAATTTATGAAAATTTGTACATGTGATGCGAAGATGTTCTGAATCTAGTTTTTAATGTAAAATGATCTGAATTTGTTTCAGTACTCTGTTATGATAAGATGTGGCACCTAAAAACTTTTGGTATGACTTTCAGATTCTGTATTTGATTCTGTTTCTGATCATGATCTGATGATTCTAATTCTGTTCTGCTCTGATATATGGCCTTGTCACGAGTGATAATAGTGACATCTGATCCTGTAATGAGACATAATAGTGACCTCTAACGCTGTCCAGGGATATAATAATAACCCCTGGTCCTATCACGAGATATAATAACAACCTCCAGCCCTACCACGGGATATAAGAGTGGTCTCTGTTCGGAATGCAATCTCTTTAGTATCATGGTAATTTATGTTTTACTTGGTTCTCCGCAGAATGCACAATCTTACCATGAAAATTAAATATGGAAAGACAGAGATTTTGGAGTATTTAACTTTGATAGCTAAGACTCTTTTAAATACTTTTGGGAGTATTTAATTTTGTCTAATACTTTTTTATAAAATTTTCATATACATTCACTATGAATAATGCGAACCAGCTAACAAATGTTTCCTAAGCAGTTTATATTTAACCTAAATATATAGACAGAAGCACTCTTTAGAAAACTTTTTTTCTTTTACAACCTATTGTAAAATTGAACGTAAAATAATTGTGTCGGTATCATCATCCTTTCGAAAAGAAATTACACAAAAACAGTTACGAGCACTTTGAGAGAAATAACAAACAAAATTGCCTACGGTTGCTCTTGAGTGGTACTCTGCTGCAGCAGCAGTATCCTCTAAGCTAATAAGATCCACATCTCAAGCCTTCACGCTCACTCTCACTCTCATTCTTGACAGTATTTCTCTCCTCACTTTCATGCTGCCCTGCACCACCAGCAACCACATCAACAGCTAGACATTTCTTCACGTACGCGGCCACTACCAACTTGCCTGCCACTGCACCACCGTGGGATAGCCCCACTGCCAAAACCACGTCGCGCGCAGCCACCCGCCCTTTTCACGAAAAGCAGCAGCGGAGGCACCACGTGAGACGCCGAGCACAAGCAGCCACTGCTCCTGTACTACGAAGCAGCCAGGGCCAGTTACTAAGCCTCTGCCTTTCACGACCGTAGTCCCACGCCCCCCCAGCACCGCCCAACACCAACCCGCAAGCCTCCCCTCACGACCTGCACCTCAACACTCCTCCTCTGTTCTAACCACCTTGAAACAGAACAGTTTTTTTGTTTTACTCAGCCAACCCACAGCATTAACAATAGCACCGCTGCTGGCATATACATTTTTATAAAAGCGTCGCGGAGTCCTTGCTCTGCTTCACTATCGTGTCAGTTGTCCGAATGGTTGTGGTCCCTCCTAAGTACGGAAAGGAGGCCAGCATGCAGCCCTCATTCTCATTCTATGAACGTATATACGCGTGACCGGCCCTGATTCTTGATTTTGTGTTCATCCGTGCCTGCTTGATCCTTCCTCTCCTCTCTTATGGTTAGTGCGTTCATCTCCTCTCTTTTATGATTCAACTTGTCTCGGTATTCATCTTCATCATATGTAAAATGCATTAAATATATATGTGTATATATATATATATATATATATATATATATGTAAGAAAGGGGCACCCCTGCACATGGAGACGCTCCAGGTCTCGACGCTGTGCCATATGAGGCTGTAGCGTTCACACGAGGTGAAGGAAGCTTCTAGGTGCGGCGGGCTGTTGCAGGTGGCGGCACTAGTGCCGCAGGCAATGCCTTGGGCAAGAGATGACGGTGTCAGTGCTGCCCATGGCACTACACGCACTGGTGATGCGCTGACGAGGTCGTTATGCGCACCTGCTGGGTGTTGCACAGTGCCCAGGTGCACAACAAAAATGGCGTCTCAGCCAAATTTTGTCCTGTGCAAGCCGGTGGGCTACAGCGCACACGTAAGGTGCTTGAACATCAAAGGCGGAATTGGCGCAGAGCCATGCACGCAGCAGACTGCTCTTCTGCGGGCAGATCCGTGTGTAGGGCCGCACGCAGAGCTACATGCTCTGCTGCAGGTGGCGGCACCTTCGCAGGGTAAGAAATCATGGTGGCGGAAGCGCCTACCAGTGATGTTGCGCTCCTCTGGGCCGCGTCTCTCCGTCGACGAGGGTGGTGCAGAAACTAGCATTGCCATGCGCAGTGCTGCGCACGAGATCAGTGTGCTCTGCGGCTTGTACCTAAGGGGATCTGCACTGCACCAGAGTGCCGGGGGAAGCAGCGGTACGGTGCGACCTGCACCTAGGAAACCTTCGACGCTGCGGCTACTGGTGATGTCGTAGGCGAACCTCGCAGACGATGGAGACGCTACGGACAGTGTTGCACCCCAGGCCAACGAAGAAATCTCTGCTGGGGTCAGAGCGGCGCACCAGGCCGGTGGAATGACTCTGCCGCTCAGAGCCAAGCGCCAGGCCGGCGCAACGCTATCTGCTGCCAGCAAAAAAGATTTGCAGCAGGCCGGTGCTAAATAGCTGCCTTGAAGCAGCAGACGTCGGGACCATGCACAGTTTGGTTGCTTTGAAGGGTGGCGCAGTGGCTGAGAGCATGGCGGCGGCTGGAGGAAATTTTGTCAGGAAGAACTGTAGCCGTAGGAAGGTTACGGAGGTAGAAAATGAACAGTTCTTTTTTTCTTTTGAGAAAAAACGGGTTGGGGCTGAAAACTAGTATGGGATTACTTTTAGGCTGCATTTGGATGAGAACTAGTATGGAATTATTTTTAGGCTGCATTTGGATGAGATGATGATTGAGTTGAGTTGAGTTGAATTGATAAAATATTGTTAAAATATTATTTTTTAATATTATTATTATTTTGAGATTTGAAAAGATTGAATTGTTTATTATATTTTGTGTTGAAATTTGAAAAAATTATAATAATGAGTTAAGCTTCGTTTGGTTCCTAATCTTATCTCAACTTATTATTACAATTTTTTTAAATTTCAATACAAAATATAATAAATAATTCAATTTTTTCAAATCTTAAAATAATAATATTAAAAAATAATATTCTAATAATATTTTATCATCTAAACTCTTTTAACTTAGTTCAATATCAGCCTAATGAGTTTTGTTTTAATTTAGCCCTTACCATTTTCTTGTTTTTATAATGCAAAAACACATTTTTCAAAGAAAATAGGTCACTGGGCGATTTGGGCCGTGAGCCCGGTAGGCACAAGCGTGCTATGCAGTTGGGTGCCTAAGAGGGTGCGGCCCACTAATTGTCCAAAATCAATGGCACAAGTATTTTTTGACAAGGTGGTATTTTAAATCCAAGACCCCACACACAAGGTTTTAAATTTAACCATTGGGTTAGAGCTTATTATTAATGTGTTTGTTTCTGTTATTTATTAATTCAACATGTAATTGTGGTATAAAATATTTATTTTTTCTATGTATGTTTTTGCGTGAATTTATTAAACACATACATGCCATGATATTATTAGATCTTTCTGTAACATTTGTTAGATACTTTATTTTATGTTATAAATTACTTAGATTATTATTTTTGTTAATAATATTTAGACAAAATGTGACAAAGTTTTTGTACATGTATTGTGTGTACATGTCATATTATGAGCTTATTTGATCACTTGTATTTGTTAGGCTAATTTTAGAAAGTAGTCTATAAATTTTCTTTTAGAATGTGTTAAAATGAAGGATTAAGTAGTCCGAGTTTTGATTAGTCCATGCTTATGATTAACTCAAACTGATTTCTTCGATCAAGGAAGAAATTATTTTTTGCATGTGACTAACTTGGTAGATTGCTTATTTTAGTGAGAGTATAGTCGAGATTGATATAAAACTAATCTCATATACGATATAAATTTGTGCGAAAATTAAGTTAGAAATTAATAATTAGACATTGTAGGGCAAGAGATGATTAAGAAGCTTAGCGATTCTTCGATCTTGCAACGTGTATTAATTATTTTTTGTTCTGACTTAGATTAACGTGGCAAATTTCTTAAACGTGTGTGCAATTAAATGCGCATAAGTTAGTAAGTTTGAGATAACCAAAAAGAAAGCTTAGAGATTGTGTATACCATTTTATTGTCACATTAATCTCCTCCATGAGTAATAGTTGGAAACGAATGAAGATTATTATTGGTGTTCGATAGTCTTAGACCATCATTATTATATAAACCTCTACGTCTAGAGCAAAATTGAAAGTGTGCGTAAGATGTATGCACTACAATGTTCGTAGTAGGTAAAGGGATCATCTATAAGATAGAGCTAAACCACTTTTTTTCCTTTGAAAATCTTGTGGGTAATAATAGAAGTTGCATGTTATTTTTTTGTAACGCAAAGATTAATTGCTCTTATATTTGAGTTTGAGTATTATAATCTTGTAACGCAAAGTATCATGGGTGTGAAGCTTGAGAAATTGAAGTTTTTCTCATTAATGAGATCCCTCTTCTTTATTTAGTAGAGTCAATGAGAAAAGACAATATGAGAATTTTCTATGTTAACGTTCCTATATATGCTCACTAAGGACAAGAAATAAAAAAAATTGTTTCATCATATAAATGTGATTCAAAAGTTTTTTTTAAGGAAAATATATACTTTCAGTTAAAATATTTTTTTTTTCAAAATCGCAATCTTATGAGTTATATGATGAGAATAATTATCTCGCAATTTAATGACTAGCTGAGAATTGAATTATAAATCAATTATGGCGCAAAACAGTTGTTACATCACACTTAGGTTGATGTAATATGGGGTTGCGGCTTTAATTCTAATTTGTCATCCTTAGCTCGAATTTATTCGCTTTTGAAAAAGGCTGAGTGACTATTTTATACAAATGTAAATTCTATTAAAAATCTAGAGGATCTAAGCTTGATTATTTTTCGGTTGAGTCAGGAAAACTACTTGTATTTTTAGCGAGGGTGGGAAATTGTGGATTTGAGTAACACTTATTTTTTGGAATTAACGTTTCATTCCATATTACCTTAGTTTCATTCCACATTACCTTAATATTAATATTTTTAAATTTTTTTTTTATAAAAGATTGTTGAAAATAGTGAGAGGAATTTAACAACTAGTGTGTGTATACATTTGAGTGATGGTGTACCACTAGTGATAGTGACTCCCAAAAGTTATTGAATATGAAGATTCTCATAAATAGTGTGAAAGTTATATATCAGTATTCTCTCGTCGTTTAGAGATTAGAAGAGAATATTTATAATATGGCTCTGTTAAAGGTACTGAATTCACATAGTAGGAATCCCAATATAGGATTTTATATTGACTTCTCTTATATGATCCAACCTTGAGTTGTTGATCTGATTGATAAAGGAAAAATGAAGTTGATAGAGGTATAGATCCATCTCTTGGCACTAATTGAGGTGTATTTAGATAACCATTGATTGCATATTTATTGTAACTTTTCTTTAAAGAGTCAAATAGTTGATTTTTGCAGGAGAATTTGATGGTTAGTTTTTTGTGATATTTAGGTGTGAAGTATTTTAAACGCATAATTGTTGCTTGAACTTTTTTGGTACAAAAAAATAACAAATGAATGTTGCTGGTACTACTTACATGCTGCCTAAATGAACCATCTATTTAAAGATATCCAATGTACCTAGTCATTTTTTTTTATTAGCAACCTAGTAAATAAAATGGGGTTCTTTGAACCCTGTTGATAATCTTAAAAAATGTCCTCCTAAGAGAAATGATGATCTAGTTGTTTTAGTTAATTAATTATCACCTAAAAAATGATTTTTCATACTGTGAGATAGTGAATATGAGTTTGTGAAAAGTAGCTAAGATTTCATGTTTTGTGAGACTATGGATAAGAAAAACAACTTTTATGAGCTCTTGTTCAAAATCTATAGATAATTAATGAGATGGACAATACCAAAGAATTTAGTTTTGCCTATATTATTTGGTATTTCTATTATGGTTTGATCATGAGAGTTGCAAGTTAAGATTTTGTTAAGGGGTAAATATGACTTACTTGATAAAATGAGTTTATGATGCGATTTAGACAAGTCATTAAAAAATAAAGATTGGTATCTCACATAAAGATTGGTGTGATTGCCTTTGGGGGCAAAGGCCCTAATCGTTTTACCCTTAATGAAAAAATAAGGATTGGTATCTCATATGTTGTTGTTAAGTACAAGAAATTCATATGAAATCCTGAAGTCGTAAATTGAGTTTATTGAATGACATTTGAGGTCACCTTATAGATTCTTAAAAGTTGCAGTAAGACTTGTTGATTAGAATCTAAAATTTATATTGTGAATTTGACCTTAAATGAGATACGTGATTAGTCGTCGCTGACTTCATTTCTTATATTTATTGCAATCCTTTTTTTTTTTTTTAAATGATCAAAAAAAGGTGTACTTATTATATTATAAACTTAAAATGTGTGTACATATATATAGCATTTCTCATGATGAAACCGCCTAATATTTAAAGTAAATGAATAATAGACCAGTACGAGAGCGGGATATATAGTTTTATGCATTTAACGATCTAAAATTAATCTAGGACCAGACGTGGAAATTAAAAAGGGAAAATCCGAGCTAAAATTAACAACAAGTCCAATTACATTACAATTGTCAATTACTCCAACTAAAAAGAAAAAGAAAAAAGAGAGAGCTTGAAGTAGACCAACGACAAAAATAAAGGAACCCGTTGCATGTATGTGAGAGAATCCGATTGCGATTCCACTCACTGAGACATTAACATATGTTTGTAAAATATTTATAAACTCCAACTTACTTTCAAGCTGCATAACATGGCAGCGGTAGTCTAAGTTCTAGTTTAGAAACAGCTGTAAATCAAACGTCGTTTGATTCCCTTTATTTCGATATAGTGAAAAGCAAAGCCTAAAATATAAGTATACAACTCAGCTTAAGTTATTACTTCCATCGTGCATGGGCGATATTCTATAGAGAAATGTTTGGTTTACTTTCTGTGTACTTACATTTTGCATGATGTTTGTCGTATATTTCTTTCTTCTTCTTCTTCTATGTTTTTTGTCAAAAAAGAAAAATAATAATAACGAGTTATAAATAATGCAATGTATGCAAAATATTATTTGAAAATATGAGTTTGTAATTTTTATTTTACACCTTCATCTATATATATATTCTGATGTATTATAATTGACTTGTAATCAGGATGATCAATTGCCTAAAAAATTTCCCACTTTTTGGGATTGGCGTATTCGCAATGGTGGAACCTTGAATCTAGTTAAACATCAAAAGGATTGCAGTAAGTGATACAAAGTTCTTTAATCATATATCATTTATCACTATGTCTATTTATCATGTCTTAAGACCTTAGCTTCTTTAAACCCATGTTTTTCTTGGTATAGATTGATATCATGTAATGTATAAAATTATATTTGAAATATTAGTATTGTTAATTGAGTTACTCATATTTGTATTTATCATAGTTGCTTGTATGAGGCTGATGGGGAAAAAAATAAAAACCTCTAAGCAAATGTGTTATTTGCGGCCTATTGTTTGAATGCATTGTTGTACCTTGAGTAGCATTGACATGCCTTGTATTGTTATCTTAGGCTTAGTGGTGTTCTTTTAAGTATTGTAATTAATTCACTTTCTTGGGATTGGCTTGTTGTTTGTACATGGTTGTTTCTCCGCTTACTAATAATGTTAATGATTAAACCATTGATTCAAGCCTCCATTGGGAATAAGATTGTTTCACTTATATAAATATAACTATATTATTTAACTTAGCACGTAAAGATATTAGACACTAATAATTTCTTAGAATTTTGTAAACAATAAGATGCAGAATTATAATTTCATTTATATTGTCAAGAAATTAAGTATATAATTTTCTGCTTAGATATGTGTTGGGCGATAGTAGCTGCTGAGGCTGTTGCAGCAGGTCTTAAAGCCAAAAACCCAAATAAAGATCTTCTCGAACTTTCTTCCCAAGAGTTGCTTGACTGTTGCAAGGAAGGAGAAAAAAAATGTTACACATATTCCATAAAAAAAGCTTTGGAATGGATTAGAACTTATGGGATTAGGAAGGAGGAAGAATACCCATTCAAAGCACGTAAATGTCGTTGTCGACACAAGACTGAAGAACAGGTTATATAAATTTAAATTTCTCCTCTCTCTCACTCTCTCATCTCTGTCTCTCTCTCTCTATATATATTTGTGTGTGATCTACTTAACTTATTCTTATCTTGGCTCTTCATCTAGAAAGCTTTTGCTGTGAAGATTGTTGATGTCAAAAAGGTAGATCATGAGAATGAAAGTGAGCTTCTTATGAGAGTGAAAGAACAACCAGTAGCAGCTGGTGTGATAATAACCAATGAATTCAAAGAACTTGAAGGCGTAAGTATTATTAATTTTTAATTGGGCATACATACTAATAATAATATAATGATTATTACTTACCATTTTTTATGTTACTGTTTGATAGGGTATATATGAAGGATCCGATGAACTCGATTTAATTCTCCAAGGAACAAAGAAAACTTATAAACATGCAATCCTTATAGTTGGATTTGGTTATGATGAGAAAGAAGACAAAAATTACTGGATTATAAAAAACTCCTATGGCAAAGATTGGGGAGTGCATGGATATGGCAGAATTGCTCGTAAGTCTAGTCTTCCAAAAGACATGCCTAACTTGATTTTTCGAACATGCTATCCAATAGTACCCAAATTATAGCATCTAAATTAATATGTATATGCAACTTTTTTTTGTATTTTACATACGAAATAATTTAACTTAGAATTTCATACCATTGTTGACGACTTATATGATACAAGAGCTTTTCATTCTTAATGTGAGGAAATTGAAAAGATTAGAATGGCTAAAAATAGCTCTAGATTGGATGCATTGGTTACATTGTCAAATAGTTGATCGCTACCATAAGCCTATATGACAATATGTTGCGTGGACTATCATCTACTTTGTGAAATTTCAAATTAGTTTTAATTTAACATATGTCAAGTCATTTTGTAACATCATTTCTATAATTGTAGAAGTGGCATTATCTCTCAATTTTTATTAAGTAAATTAAATGCATAAATTATTACAAACTAGATTAAGTAATATTAAGCATTACCCAAGAAAATAACGTGACGGAAGTTTTCAGAAACGAATCTCGGCTAATCGCAAGTAAGAATTTCCCCAACGCAGGACTCCAAGTAATCTTCCGTGGGACATGAGAATTGTCACCAGGGGTCAAGCTATGATAAAGATGGATAGTATGTGGAATGATCAAAACAAGAGGATTACAGGACAAGAAGCTCAAATGGGGAGTTGGTGGATAATTATCTAGTAGAATGAGAAGGTGCGTACGTACCTTATATGGATCAGTACGGTGGCAATGGGTAATAGAGATTTTGACTGGCATAAAAGGATCCTGTAGCCTAGTCCAATTAATTAGAAATACATAAACAACAACGCCATAACACTGGCTCAAAACTTTCAAGTTTTCTAAAAATACATAAACTGTCTTTAATTTCATATAGAGTTATAAAATAATTGTAAAAATGTTGTAGGCAAATCATTTTCTACGTTTAAAATGGGGTTATAAATGGAACAAAATGCCCAGCCTTTTTTATTCTGTTATAATATTGGAATTTCAAGAAGATAATTTAAAGAGTTCAACCTACTGCTTAATTAGCAGAGGAAACCTTTCTGAGAACATAAATATAATTTCCCACTTCAATGACCTTTTTCTTTCCCTTCAGCTACAGTTAAGAGAGTCCTTCCAGACTATACTCAAACCAAAGTAGACTTTAAGAATCATTTAACATGCTATTTGTGAATAATCTGAGACGGAATAATATAGTTGGAAGTCTGGGAATTAGGAGTCACCTTTCCCTTCCATTTTTGAGTTGGACGCAAGACTGTGTCTGACCTGAATGCCTTGAGAATTTCACATATCTCAGGGCTTGCAATCCCAGTCTCTTGATTGATAGTAAGAATCTAGAAAAATACAGAAGTGTCTTTGTAAATATTGGGAGACATAACACAATCAATCGGGAAGCAATGATTTTTAAAAGGCTCAGACGACACCACCCTACTTTACAAGAAGCCCATATGTACATAGAAGACTCATGGATGCAAACAGGATATCATATCCCCGATCAAATAAAAAGTCCCATTGGCAAGTACATGTATTTCTTGCATACAAGGTACATTTAAGAGGACCGTGAAATGTTAAAGTTTTGTAGATTTAACTTAAATAACAAATGATGTAGAACAAGTATCCCCATCAATTAGGATTTCTATATCTTCGGCCTGAATTATAAGATTCGAGTTTACAAGCATCTGCATTAGGGTCTACAATCGATATCATCGACACTAAATATGTTCAGCTTGTTGGCCTTTGAGCTTGAAAATACTGCACTCATGCTTCATCTTCAAATTAAACTGCAAGTAGTACTAGTATATGTAGTATCTAAATGTTATCTCTATAGCTCATCTTAGATATTTGTAAGTCACATTTGTTTGCTTCTTTGGAAAAAATAAAAAGGCTTTTCACACAAAACATGAAATACGCAGATATAATTACTAAGGTCATCTTGGGGAGGGTTAGAGACTAGTATACTTTCCTCCTTTTAGCCCATTAGAAAGCCGAAACTACATAACACCAACTACTACGTACATGCCATTGATGAAATCACAACTCCATCGCTATAAAAATTTTATACATTGATTACTCTATTGAAATTAAATTTTAATATTATAAAATTACCTTCTATTTCATGTAGAGTTGTAAATTAATTATAAAGTAGTTATAAAATTATTATTTTGTTTATAAAAAAATAATAAAGTCGCTAAATTAAATAAAACGGAAATGAAAAATGGATTGCCAGCCGCTAAACGTAAAGAACGGCTATGCACAAAGCAAGCATTGCGGTCCACATTCAAATAAACTTTACTACTTTTTTAAGAAAAAAGATATTTACCATCGTAAAATATGTAATCATCGCATGATTATTTTGAAAAAAGTAAATAAAATATGAGACTCACATAAAAAAATTAATATTTTAATAATTAATTCTACTCTTTTACAAAACGATTACGCGATGTTTACATACTTTATAGTTATATAAGATTACTCTTTCAAATACAATTTTAATAAACTGACAAGAACAGTGACATTTATTCCCTAACAATGCAAACACACTGTCTGTTGTGCAGTGACCCCACGTTGACCCGTCCTATCATTGGCTTTTTCTTTACCTTTTGGCGAGAAAAACTAGCAGCCGGATGGGTTTAAAACCCAATTTTACATTGGCCAATAGATGGTCGACACGTAGGCACTCTAAGAAAACTCAATTTGAACCCGCGTACATTGAATGAATGCTCTCCCTCCCTCCGATTGTGTCTCCCTTCCCCCTTACAATATTGTTTCGAAAGCTTTGGAAAAAAAAAACCAGAAAGGTCGACTCGTCTTTAGCCGAATGTCTCTCCCCATTGCTGCACTTTCGAATGTCTCTCCCCACCACCTGCACTAATCTTCAGCCGACGGAAGGTAAACTCTGAGAATTTCTATCTTTGTTTCCTGTTTATTCCTTCTCCTCTTTGTGAATTTTCAATTTCTATCTCAATTGGGTTTTTGGTATTCCTCCCTAGAGAGGTTATCTTCATCATCCTCTGTTTCACTAGCATCTTTGTTCTCGGGACCAGGTTTCTTCACTGCATGCAGCTCAGACAATTGAAACCTGAAAAAAAAAAAATTGGTTTGTACCACCCTCTCCAGAAAAATAGGGCAGCAAGCAATAGCAAAAAGGTGGAAGAAATCTAGTCGCTAACCCTTCATATGAGTTTGGCTCTTTGTGCAAAATATCCATTCCATTTGGCGAAAGCCCCATCTGAAAAAAAAAAAAAAAAATCCAAACTCATGCCAATTAATAAGATCAACTAAAGAGTCCATACAAAATGTAAAAACTTTGGCAAAGGAGTTTAAAAGGTAGCACGAAAAAAATTAGTAGAGTGCCGAGCCTGGTGATTTAGAGGTTGTGATTGATCTCGGACAGAGGTTGTGATAGAGAGATTCAGAGGCAAAGAGGGGAATCGGGTGTATGCTGCTCCAATATATTTTTTTTCTATAACTCAATAAAAGTTGAAACACAAACTGAATGAGAGGAAGTGGTGCTAAGATGAGTTTTTTTTCCAATTTTCCTTTATGAAGAAATCATAATGTGCAGTAATGGAGAGAAAGAGACATTCAGAGGGAGGGAGAGCAGGCATTCGGTGTATGCAGGTTCAAATTGAGTTTTTTTGGAGTGCCTATGTGCCTTTCATCTATTGGCTGGGTGTGAAATTGGATTTTAAACTCATCCATGTGGAAGTTTTTCCCGTTAAGCAGTTGAGGGCTTTCATGACATTTTGGTCTTCAAGGGACTAAGTGTAGGCGTCCTCAGCTACTCGCGGTGTGAGCTTTGTCTCGGTTCTTCCACCTACAGAATTCCCATACGTACGTACACATGTTAGTTTGCCGTTCGTTTAGGAACTTAATGCGGCTTGGACTCTGAACCGGAACCCCACACTTGATCTATGCTGCAATTTGATTCGATAAAATTCCTCATTCGTCCTTACATCACTTCTGTTGACCTTACCTTTTTAGTTTTTAGTATTAAATTAAAAATAATTTGTAATTTTTACTTTTAACAACTATATTTTGGGACTTAAATTATTGGGTAGAATAATAAAATCTTTTTTTTTTTTTATATATATATCAAAGAGCCAGACGCCACTAGATGCAGCCACGTCCCAATTTTATTGAAGAACAACCTCACTTATGGGGGAGGAATACCGTGGAACAAACAAAAAATTATCCAACACCAAAAATAAAACAAAAGAAACAAACCCAACGCCCAAAAAACCACGGAAAAAACTAAAGAAAATATGAGACCATTACTTCCTTAAGGAAGGACATCTCAAAGCATCTAACCTAATAATGCCCCTCAACAGCCTCGGTATGCACTCACCAGGTAAGAATATCCTAGTGAGACCCTCCTCACCTTTCCTTGCCAAAAAATCCGCTGCTTTGTTACCTTCTCTAAATTGATGCACCACTAAGAATTGAACTCCATCTAATTCTTGAAGGAGAGCATCCCAATAATCCCAAAGATACCATAAATTACAACCTCCCTTCTTCACCCAATCCACCACTACCTTAGAATCACACTCGACAATAACATTTAGACAATTCATCTCTTTACAAAGCCGGACCCCTTGAAGTAAAGCTCTCAACTCAGCCTCATTATTCGTTCCGAAACCGTAATGAACAGAAAAACCTGCTATCAACTGCCCCCTATAGTCCCGCAAAACACCACCCCCACCACAATTCCTTGGATTACCACGACAACTTCCATCCACATTTAATTTCCACCATCCCATAGGTGGTTTTAACCAAGCAACTTGCAATGGAGTACGTGCTACCTGTTCCAAGATATTCATATCTAAAGCCTTCAAGACTTGTGCATCAACTTTAGAGACCTTCTTGGCATGCAAACCATTAGCCAAAATACCCAGGTTTTAACCAAGCAACTTGCAATGGAGTACGTGCTACTTGTTCCAAGATATTCATATCTAAAGCCTTCAAGACTTGTGCATCAACTTTAGAGACCTTCTTGGCATGCAAACCATTAGCCAAAATACCCAGCCATATCCGAACAGCTCTCCAAACATCCATAGCACTAGATTGAATTCCCTCCATCCTAGCTTGACAGCGTCGACGCCATAACTTCCAAGTAATAACACTTGGTAACAGGCCCACTAAAATGCCCTTCTGCGTTCCTCGTTTAGTACACGCCATCCAAGCTTCCACCCGGTGCGCCCAGGTCCTGGATTGAACACCAATTCCTAGCACTAGTGAAGCACAACGCCAAACTTGCTCTGCAATCTCCCCAGTAGCAAGCACATGATCTAGAGTTTCGGTCTGTGGGAGATGGCAGCAGTTACACTTTGAAGCCATAACAACTCCACGGGTCTGCACCTTAGTGTCCGTTGCTAATAGATTAAGTCGTGCCCTCCACATACAAACTGATATTTTCTTTGGCAAATAATTACTCCATATCCAATCCATCCACCCATGATAAACTCCTCTCACACGGATTAACTCCCATGCGCTAGCTATTGTGAACTCTCCCCCCACAGCAGGCTTCCAGATCAAGATATCTTGCCCAGTACGCCCTGCATCAATTTCCCTCATCACTTCCTCTACCAACTCCTCACCAATAAGCTGCTGAAGCCTGTCACCATCCCAATTATTCCCAACCCATACATCTTTAATTTTTAATGAAGGTGTATCAACTACCTCCACCAAATTGCACAAAGTGCCATTTGAAAACCACCTATCAAACCAGAAAGATGAATTCCCCTCTCTCACTCAAACCTTAGACGCCTCACATACATCCTGCATAACAGAGACAATAGATCTCCAAATTCTCGAACTGTTGTTTCTAGCATCAACGAAGCATGCTGTCCTCTTCCATACTTCAAAGCCATGAACCGAGTCCACAATGAATCCACCGACAAAATACGCCAAGCCAATTTCATATGCATTGCTTTTTGAATTTCCAGAAAATTCCTCAAACCCAACCCACCCTCTTCCGTTGGCCTGCTAATCCGAGACCACGCACACCACTTCATGTTTGCTTTCCCATTCTTCTCTCCTAAAAAAAAGAGGCTAGAATTGAATTAATTTTTTTGAGCACAACTTGAGGGACGTTCATCACTGCCAAACAATGGGACGCCATACTAGTAAGAACATGTTTAAGTAGAACCAAACGCCCCCCTTGCGACAGAAGCCTTGCCTTCCACCCTGCCACCTTAGCTCGAAATTTTGCAACCAAGTGATCAAGATGGACAGCTTTTAGACGCCCACAAATCAACGGCACCCCCAAATACATAACGGGAAAACTCCCAGATGCAAACCCCGTAAGACGAACCAGCCACGCTGCCTCGCAGTACTAATTTTTGGCGAGAAAAAAATTGCCGACTTCTCTTTACTAACCCGCTGGCCAGACCAACGCTCGTAACAGGCTAAAGTAAGCCCCAGCCGTCATAGAGATATTTTTTCGCCATTCAAAAAAATCAGAATATCATCTGCATATAACAGATGAGACACCAACGATGCCCCTCTAGGATGATAATACTTCCCAATCCGACCCTCGTCAAATTCTTTCCGAAGAAGCCTTGAGAACACTTCTTGCATCAAAATAAATAAATAAGGCGACAAAGGGTCACCTTGTCGTAGGCCTCGCTTGGACTTGAAAAAACCTTTATAAGCCCCATTCATCATCACCGAATACCATGGGGACGCCACACATTCCTTCACCAAGCTACAAAATTTTTCTGAAAATCCAAAGCTAGACAGAACATTTGATAAAAAATCCCAATGCACCCTATCATATGCCTTTGCCATATCCAACATTACCATCACATTACCTCCAATTGTCTTCCTCTTCAACGCATGAACCATTTCTTGAGCAAGAGTTATGTTTTCAAAAATACTACGACCCAGAATAAATGCCTCCTGTTCAGCCGAAATTAATCTAGGCAGAAAACCCGTCAACCGCTTCACCAAGATTTTTGAAAAAATCTTGTAAGCCACAGAACATAGACTTATTGGCCTGAATTTCTCAAAACTCTTGGGATCCAACACTTTCGGAATTAAAACAATATAAGACGAAGTATACAACCTTGGTAACAGAGAACCCGCAAAAAAATCCCTTGTGGCCTCGACCACCTCTTCTTTCACATTATGCCAACAAGAAATATAAAAAGAAGAACCATACCCATCCGGACCAGGGCTACTATGTTCTGGAATCGAGAAAACAGCCTCCTTCACTTCCTCCTCCGAAGGCCTGTGGCACAAACTGGAATTATCTTCCTCGAATATTTCCAATCCCACAAGAGGAGAAAGATCTGCATGTACAATCTGCGGCATATCTGTAAGGAAATTAGTGAAATAGTCCATCGCCCCCAAATGCACCTTCTCTGCTGAATCCAACATAGTCCCATCTGCCAACCGCATCTGCGAAATAACCGAACCACGCCTACGCTGTGATACAATCGCATGGAAAAACTTAGAATTCTGATCACCTTCTTTTAACCACTTGTTCGTTGCTAATTGGGCTAGACGACTCTCCTCCCTCTTCTCCCAAATATCAATCTCCAATTTAGTGACAATATAATCGGCTTCAATTTCTTCCAAAAAACCAGATTGCAATTGGGCTTCCAGTACTGCCATCCTCGCTTCTAGCTCCTGTATATTAGTATCCACTCTCCCAAACACCGATTTATTCCATATCCTCAGCTCCATCTTAAGTCGCTTCAATTTTGCAGCCAGCTTCACCATTCTCGATCCCACCGTAGGCTGTTTCCATGTCTCCTCTACCAACTTTTGAAATGAACCATGAGAACACCACATTTTTTGGAACCGGAACGGAGAAGGCCCGTACCTAGTATTAACAAGGGTTAAACGAGTCACCATAGGACTATGGTCCGATGTCTTGCGATTAATATACTCCATCTGCGCCAAATTAAAACGATCCGAGAAGGCCACATTCATAAGAACACGGTCAAGCCTCGCCCACTTTCGTGCAACCCCCTCCTGCCCATTACACCATGAGAGAGGGTTACCATGATAATTCAGCTCCACTAGACCACATTGATCAATACACAAGTTAAAATCATCCATAGCTTGAGCAGCTCGGGGCCAACCCCCCACACGTTCCCGGTCCTCTCGTATAATGTTAAAATCCCCCATAACAATCCATGGATCTCCAGCAGCCCTACAACCAACCAGCTGCTCCCATAACTCTCTTCGATCCAGCTGAGTACATTTAGCGTAAACGAAAGAGACCAACATCCGTGTCCCATCTAACACAAACCATCCCGTAACCATCTGCGTTGTCACACTAACAACCTCAAAATCATATGGGGCTCTCCACAAAATCCAGATTTTGCCCCCTGCACCCTCATTAGAATAAAAACCATCAAAACCCAATGAACTAACTAAACGTTGAAGTTTATCTAATCTCGCAAAAGGCTCAAAAAGAGCAACAATATATCCATTATTTTTCCAAATCAAACTACGCAGCACACGCCGAGAACTGCCCAACCCCCTTATATTCCATGCAATGATGAACTCAGTCATAGATTAAATTTATTGAGGCGGGAGGACACTTGCTGAGATTGCCGAAGCACAATGTTTTTTTTTTTGCTACCTTCACCCTGTTGCGAAACAGAGTCAGAATCATATCCTTTATTTTTGGCCAAATCGAGGACATTCGCTTCCTCTTCCACATCAGCACCATACGAATCTGGTGGCTCTTCTACTATAACCGGCTGTAAATGACACTCCATATCAAGCACCGCAGAGACCATCTCAGCTTGACCACGACCCCCACCACGCGGCGATTTATAAGCATCAACTAAAATCAAGTCCATATCAGAACCATCCCCCCGAGCAGCCTCAACCTCTCGCAGCATTTGGATTGAAGGTTGCTCTCCCACCTCCTCCTCCTCACAAGGCTCCTCCACCATTTTCATGTCAATATTCACTCGCTCTCCTCTAAAAATTGTCTCTATTTCCTCCCTAGGAACTACTACCTCTTTCCCATTCCCTACTTCCATTGCAACCCCATCTTCCTTCTGGACTTCCTTCAACCCATCTCTTGGAACCGCCTGCAAGCTCTTCTGTTTAGGTATCTCTTGCCATATTTTTCTCCCCACCCCTTTTGCCACATCACATCCCTTACGCATAACCTCTTCACTAACTCGACATACAACTGCCGTATGACCCTGACGGCAGCACTTGGTGCAATAAAATCCATGTCTTTCATACCGAACCTCCTGCCAAATTTTTTTGTTAGCCATTACAATAGGAAAACGTTGAACCGGTTCATCTGTCAAATCTATTTCCACACACATTCGAGCCCCCGAAGCTCTGGTTCTATGTAGCGTAGCATTATCAATCCCCAAAAACCGTCCAAACCTTGTTGCTAGAATTTGCAGAAAATCCGCCCGATACATATGAAGAGGCAATCCTGGCAGAAAAATCCACTGGGGCGCTAGCGTTGATTCTTTCTGCAAATCAAAATCCTTCGTCTATCGAAATAATCGGAAAACCGATCCAGCAATCAAATGACCCTCTCGTGCCCAACCATGCACGAAATCCCTTTCAGTGTGCATCTTCACCAAAACGTGATAGTCATCCATCACACTCACCGTTGGAATCTACATTAAACCCCATGACTTAATAATCGCCAAACGTATATCATCAATCGTAGGCCTCATCCGCACAAACTTCAGCACAATAGCATAACGAAAATCCTCGGCAGCCTTCGACATCTCTGGTTCCGTAAAAACGAAACCGGCTCCCCATCCACATCCACAGGGAATCTCATAGGGACCTTGAACGCTGAAGGTGTCACCACCTTTGAAACAATCTGAACATATGATAGAGCCCCTCCATCTCCTCCAGCAGGCCCTTCCGATGAAGGAAGGGCAGAGGGCGCCGCCATGGGCTCGCCCTAGGCCAACCCTGAAAGCAGGTAATGTAAATCGCTACAATTCGCTCTCCACGTTTTTCGGTCTAACCTGCCTTTTTCACACCCTTTGATAAGTAAATCAATCAATCATACTCTTCTTTGCTTTACCTGGTCAATCTTCCTTACTTCAGTTCTGCCATCCCTCAATGCTTCCTGATAGGTAGAATAATAAAATCTTATAGAAGACTATCTTTTAAAAAAATATATATTATTTTTTGGAATTATAGAGGTATTTCTGCTAACAAATTTTCAATATATTTTGAAATTTAAATTTATTTATAATAGAATTTTTAATTAAACATAAATGTTATTTTCTATTAATAAATTCATAACCATTAATCAATCATTATTAAATGATTTTCAATAGAAAAATGCTACTTTACCCACTCAACTTGTCCCTTCATTTTGACACCTACGTATTTTTTTTTTAATTTTTTTCTTTATTTAATAGTTAAAGAAGTGACTATTAGTTTGTTAATATTTTTTTTATATTTTTTAAAAATGTTTTAAAATGATAAAAAAATATGAATAAAAAAATTAAACAAAAATGGAAAGGACAACTTGGCCTAATATTCAATTAGAGCGGTGCTACTCATAGGGCATAGTAGCACCGCTCTTTTCAATAATTGGTGGGACCCACTAATTTATCTTACCATCCAAAATATCTTTTTTTTACAAACTATCTCATCTAAAAAAAAATTTATTACTATTTAAAATATCTCATCTGATTTCAACTAAATTGCATATCCAAACTGAACCAAGTCGTCCCAACGCCTGCGATGACGAAAGATAATCTCATAGTCTATCAGTAGCAATTTGTTTAATTTATTTTTCTTTTCTCTAATGCCATTGACTTCCTCTACTAACCTGTCACCTTAATCATAAAGAAACACAATATCAAGCAATTATTAAGACAGGATTAAAGCTTAATTATGATCGGCCCACCTCCAACTATATAAAAAAAAGAACCAGATCCCAATGTAAATAAGAAGCAGAAGGGGAGTCGTTATCAGTATTAGGAAATCTCATTTCTGAGGTGAAGAGGATGCTTCATCAGTTTCAACAGTCCAGGTACAACATGTTCCACACATGGGAACCAAGTAGCTCATTGCTTGGCAAGACATGCTTGGAGAGTGAATTATGGATGCATTCTTTTCCCGATTTTATTGCACAACATGTTTGGTTGGAAATTCTCTAGTGTAATCGAGCTATTATATGAATGAATGAAGGTGTTTTATCGAAAAATACAAAAAAAACCAAATAGCGAAACCAACAGCATCAACATTAGTTTCATCAAATTTATCTTTAAAATTTGATAAAAAATACATATTTTCTATTAATCCAAAACTTCATTATCCATAACCCTACATTGGATTAGCTATTGGATTCATCAAAATAATAATATAATAATATTTTTTTAATAATAATATTTTTAACTTTCTTTCATATTTTACAATTATACTAACTATATGTTAATTAATAATTTAATTTGATACTTAAATTATTGTTTCCCAAATAATTTTTTCCCCAACCTAATTATCCAACAAACATATTTTACCAATCATTCTTCTACCCAACAATCATATATACAATTTATAAAACCAACAAACACATTTTGCTTACCTTTCTTCTATCCAACAAACACATCTATAATTTGTTCATCTAACAAACATATTATGCCAATATTTATTCTATCCAATATTCACATCTACAATTATTGAAACTAACAAACACTTCCACAAATCCTTCTTCTCTATCCAAACTTCACATCTACAATTATAAAAACTAACAAATACATTCATTCCACCATGCACAATACCCAACATTAATTCATATCTATCATTCTTGAAACCAACAAGTAGATGTAGGCAATAGTTCTTCTTTTGCCAAGATTTTTAGTTGTAGCTAGTAGTCTCGGATTAAGACCTATAAATAGATCCGCCACTCATCAAAAATCAAATTTTCTTCTTCCAATCCATCAAATTTTGATCTTTCAATTCCCTATGAATCCCTTTCAGAGTATTGATCATATGGAAGATGAGGATAATTATGATCACGAGGAGGCAAAAAACTAATGATAATAATTAGAATTGGAGTGAATTCCTCATGAAGAAGAAGATAAGAACAAAAAAGTTCAGAGTTACACAAAATGATAACACAAAGTTATATGCATATATATATATATATATATATATATATATATATAGCCTTCCAAGTTTAATAATTTTACACATTAAAAGTTGACAAGACCCTATCAGGAATAATCAACTTTGGCTTGAATTTTCAAGAAGTTTCTCAGATTCCATATACGCCATTTGTGTGTGTGTGTGTGTGTATATATATATATATATATATATATATATATATAAACTTTAAAAAGATTACAAAGTTTATGGCACAAGGTAGAGCAGAATTTGCTCTTGGGTAGTAAGGGTAATAGGCAGAGAGTATTAGATAGCTTACAATATGGTTTTCGCTAAAATTGTCTCTGCCTAGAAATGAAATGAGGTTCTCCTTTTATAGATGAATGAGTTCCTGTTACAATAGAAATCCATGAATAACAGCTGTCAATTACTGTTGAAGCACGGGTAAAAAGAAAGAGTAAATCCGTGAGCGAACAGCGTTAGTACTGTTTTGCCACGGGTGTCATCATTGTGTCTGGCGGCTGGTGCTGCTTTCGGCACAAAACGACAAAGCTTAAAGGAGATTGGTAGATCTGGTCTTCTTTGAGCTCAAGTAGTAGACAGAAGAAATCCTTCTGCCAGGTAGCAAGTAGCAATTATTCTTCATCTGTGTCTATTCCGATAAATCCGGAATTTCCGAAAAAATTGCTGTATGAGGCCTCGGATGCAGTATCTGAATCATCTTCAGATTTGTCTTGAGACTTTGATAATGATTCTTTTAAAATGTTGATTAAATCCTTTTTATTAAGTCTGTCGAAGAGTAAATCTGTTTTCTTCTTGGACTTAGAGGATTTGCTGGATGAACTGTCTTTGTCCTTGTCCTTTACTCCCCCGGATTTTGTTGGAGAAGTAGGGGCCTGAAGTAATAGTGGATATTCAGGTCCTTTGGATGGTCCAGTCATGATCTTTGGAAATTCCTTAGTATTCTGCAGGTTTGGAGCAGACTGGGGAAAATCTTTGATCAGTAAGTCAACAATTTTTTGGTTATGGGCGAATTTATCCCACCATTTTGTGAAATAAACTCGTGTCATTACATCACCACTTCTTTCGTAGTTCCATTTGAAGATCCACGAGACGTGATACTTCTTACAGAACATCAGAGTATGGTGAAATTTTCTTGAATGTTGGTCCAAGGTTGGGCCAATCTTAGTAGAAAAATGTTGATAAGCTTTTAAGAGCTCATCAGGAAGAATTTCAGGGACTAAACCAAATTGATTCCACCATTGAATGAACCAAAGAGGGAGATGTCATTTGAATTTTTTATCAAAACAAAAGAACCAGGAGTGGTCCATAGTAGGGGTTTGGAAGAACATGAAGCGCTTTCAAGCATCAATATAGTCAAAGTAAGAAAAAGTAGTATCTATTAGGTCAAGTCGTTTAGTAGAAGATGGGGAAGATCCCCATTCTGCTTGAGTGATGACTCGATGTATATAGGCACTATGGTAAATCAATTTGTTGGCATCAACCTTGTCAGGAATAGGTTTGATGACCAAGGAATTTGTTTGAATTAAAATACTGGAATAAAACTGGAGATTTTTTGAGAAATCTTCAGGAATCCAGTGAAAAAGAGGAGGAAAGTAGGAAGAAGAAATTTTGAAAACATCTGTATATATCGTGCTATTGGGCTCGATATGGAACAGATAAGAAACAAAATTCTTTTTCAAATACTCAGCTTTTCCTTTGGGGAGGAAAAATTGAGGAGTAATAGGGATGGGTTTTGACTCAATTGCTTTTGCATATGGGTCAAAAGTAGTAGTTACCGCAGACGAGAAAGTCTGGGGTTGAACAGGCTTGCCAAGTGGCTGAAACCTGTTAGCAATATCTAGTGCTGTAGAAACAGCACTGGTAGTAGCAGATCCAGCCTCACTCTTGATGAGGTTTATACTGGGCATTGGTGGAGGTGGATTCACCTTTTTCTCTCTCTCTCGGGTCTTCTTTTTGCTGGCCATGGTGGGGTTTTTGCAAAAATTCACGAATGAGAAAGTCAGGGATTGAATTTTTTGTGCCTTTGATGTATTCGATATCAAAATCAAAAACACTTAAAATAGCTTGCCATCGTGCAAAAATATGTTTTGATGCAATGTTTTTAACATCTTTTTCTAAAACAAATTTTGCAGACATGCAGTCAATTCTGACAAAAAATTTTTGGTTTAAAAGATCAGATTGAAATTTAGATATACATAGTACTATAGCCAAAATTTCTTTTTTAATAGTACTATATTTTTCTTGTGCAGGGTTCCAGGTTCCAGAATGGAAACGAACAATTTGTTCGGAAGAACCTGGTGAAACACATTGTTTCAGAATGCCGCCATAACCAATGTCTGAGGCATCAGTCTGCACGATTTTGAAAGAATCAGAAGTAGGGATACCAAGGCACGGAAGAGTTTTGACATGTGCCTTAATTTTCCTTACTAAATTTGTATGGATTTCTGTCCAGGGAGGAGGATTGGAAAGAAGTCGTTTAAACAAAGGATGACATTGTTTCCTCATATCTTTGTAGAAATCAGCAACCTAATTGAGAGATCCTAAGAACCTCTGCAATTGTTTTTTATTAAGAATGACATCAGGAAATTTGTCAGCAAATTCGATGGCTCTTTGGATTGGCCTGATTTTGCCTTCAGAGATGTCATAACCAAGGAATCTAATCTTGGTTTGAAAAAATTTAATTTTTGTTGCCGAAACAACAAGACCATTGAATCTAATGATGTCAAGAAACGTTTGCAAATGTTTCCAATGTTCATCAATAGATTTGGAAAAAACAAGAACATCGTCGATATAAACGATGGTGAAAGTAGAGAACGAATTGAAAATATCGTTCATGATATTCTGGAATTCACTGGGAGTTTTTTTTAGGCCGAAAGGCATGACGTTCCACTCGAAATGACCAAAAGGGGTAACGAAAGCAGTCTTATACCTATCTGACTCGGCTATTTGGATTTGCCAAAAACCGGACTTAAGGTCGAATTTAGAAAAGACTATAGCATCACTCAACCTATGAATTAAGTCTTGTTTATTGGGAATAGGGTACCTAATCCACTCTAAGACTTTGTTCAAGGGTTTGTAATTGATAACTAGACGAGGGGTACCACGTTCTAGCTCTGCATTTTTCTGGACATAAAAAGTAGGACAAGACCAAGGTGACTTGCTATTCCTGATAATGCCTTTATTCTGAAGATCTTTTATCTCCTTTTGACAATATTCCAGCGTCTTGCTATTCATTTGAATAGAATTAGCTTTTGTTGGAATATTGGCTTCATTAAACCCTTTAATGTATGGGAGAGAAACTATGTGTTTCTTCCTATACCAAAAGGCATTGAGTAAATCAGAACAAACATCTGTTATTAAACGTTTGTTAAAAGCATCAATTCTTGAGATCAAAATAGAATTGGATAATTGTTCAGAAATCTTCCTGTACTTGATTTCCTGTTGGAGGAAATTCAAATGTTTTTGTTTTGCTAAAAACAAAGATTTCTTGCTCTTATCCGAATCAATTTCAAAACGAGAAGCAAAATGAAATTTTACTTTCTGACCAAAAGGGTCGGTAGTGATACCGTCTTTTTCAGTCAAGAAAGGGTATAAAGAAGAGATAAAAGGGATTCCCAAAATCACTTTATCGGACATGTTTTTGACTAAAACAGAGGGAATCCGAAAACAAATATTATCCTGGCAAACATGAGCATTATTGAGCTCATAATTAATGGTCATCTTTGAGCCATTTGCCGAGAATAATCTTTCAGTTGATTTTTCGAAATATTTGCTAGGAATGAGTCCTTCTTGAATGCAATTCAAGTCTGATCCGGAATCAATCATAGCAACAACAGAAAATTGAAAATCATGAGCAACAATAATATTAACTCGAGAAAACCATTTGGGAGGAATAGTATGACGAATTAAACAAATCTGGTTGTCAGCAGGTGAATCCTGTTGACTAGAACCAGCTTCAGTTTGCTCATTATCAGAAGGAATGTCTTGATCAAGTTGTTTGTCAATCTTGATTAATAAAAATTCTTGTCTTAAAACTTCATTCTCAGATTTGAGGTTATTTATTTCAGATCTGAGATCTAGAATTTCTTTTTTGACAGAATTTATTTCAAATTGTAAATCAGAAATAGAAATATCCTTGGGTTTTTTCTTTGAAAATCTTTCCAAGGTTTCTTGAAAATTAACCCTTTGATTAGAAGGTTTAGGATCTTTTCGGAGCATTACCTTCTTTAGCTTTAGAAGATAGTCTTCTTTAAACTCAGGGTTAGTAATTTGAGAAATCATGGTTAGCAAAAGATTTTCTTGTTCTTCATCCTTAGTTAAGACATTGATTGTCTTACTAGGTGTCTTACAACAAGTGGAATTACAATTGCAACCCAGTTTTAAGTCAGAGGGATCAGGAGTTGTAGCTTCAGAGTGATATTCAGAATCACTAGAGCTATACTCTAGAATCTCCGATGATGAAGACGAATCAGTTTCTAGGAGTCGAAACAGTTCTTCTTTATCATTGGGATTAATATCCATCTGGCTAAACTTCTTTTTAAAAGTTTTGGCTTTCTTGGGACATTTGTCAGCAAAATGTCCAGTCTTGCCACATTTAAAACATTTTCCGGAAGAATCTTTTTTGGAATTTTTGAAATTCCTTTTCTTAGAAAATGGTTTGGAAAATGGTTCTTTATAAGTTTTCTTATAAAATTCATCACGGGGTTTTCTCCTGAAACCACCATGAGGTTTAGTAATTTTGTGCTTTCTTTTAGATGGAGCAATACTAGGAAGACCGAATTGTTCACAGAATGTGCCCATTTCATATTTGGCCTTCTTACTATTTCTCATCTGTTCACGAAGCATTCTTTGATCATGACACATACTAATGCCAAGTTTCTTAACAATACTGAAGATGTCACCATAGGTGTATTCTTCATAGTTAAGTAATCCATCAGCACCAGTAAGTTCTTCCTTGACTTTGTAAGCAAACAGGCGAGGTAATCCATCAATAAATTTCTCCTTCCAGTAAGGCTTTTGACTGTCGTCACGAAGCATTACTCGAGAAATAAAAACATCTTGATACCATCTATAATCTGACATCTGATGACATCTGAGATTATTCAACTGATCGCTAACGCGACTAGTTATATTAGATGGTGTTCCAATAAAGTGTTTTAAAATAGTAAAAATCAAGGTGTTGATACTATCAGGATGTGCCATCGATACTGCATCCGAGGCCTCATACAGCAATTTCTTCGGAAATTCCGGATTTATCGGAATAGACACAGATGAAGAATAATTGCTACTTGCTACCTGGCAGAAGGATTTCTTCTGTCTACTACTTGAGCTCAAAGAAGACCAGATCTACCAGTCTCCTTTAAGCTTTGTCGTTTTGTGCCGAAAGCAGCACCAGCCGCCAGACACAATGATGACACCCGTGGCAAAACAGTACTAACGCTGTTCGCTCATGGATTTACTCTTTCTTTTTACCCGTGCTTCAACAGTAATTGACAGCTGTTATTCACGGATTTCTATTGTAACAGGAACTCCTTCATCTATAAAAGGAGAACCTCATTTCATTTCTAGGCAGAGACAATTTTAGCGAAAACCATATTGTAAGCTATCTAATACTCTCTGCCTATTACCCTTACTACCCAAGAGCAAATTCTGCTCTACCTTGTGCCATAAACTTTGTAATCTTTTTAAAGTTTATGAGTATGTTTATTTTCATATTATCTGTTTTCATTTCTCTATTTTGCATCGCATCCATGCATATGATCGGTTTTACCGCCTGCCTTTAATTGTGCATAATTTATCTGCTTTGCTTTATTCTTCCATATTCTCCTTCTTTCTCTTCTTCTCCTATCCTATATATATATATAACAACTCTTTGTTTCAAACAACAGAATGATTGAAAAACTTAGACTTTACTACCCATGCATAAATTTGGGCAAAGTGATGAGAGGCCTTTTGGGTTTTATAAACTCAAACCAACGATAAAACTATGCACTCTTTGTCTTTGGGCGCACATTGCAATTGACACCGAATCGAAATCAGACTAAGTAAAAACACATCCAAGAAAGGCCATAAATACATGCTACACTAACATACATACATATGCATACATGGAGTGCAAAATTTCTCATACATGCATATATGATGAATATATAAAGACGAGGAGAGAGTGAACTCACGGAGATAAAGAACGTTCGGAGTGGAGAATTGAAGAAGAGAAGGGAGTGTTAACGGTGTGCCTATGGAGGTGTGAAGGTCCTCTTTCACCTGAAACACCTAGTTGGAACTTGAACTTCAGTGGAGGTTTACTTTCATCAGATGAAGATGAATTGGTGACTCACAGCAAAGGGAATGGATAGCGTGGCCAAAAAAATAGAGAGGAAGAAAGGGAGAGCAAGAGAAAGGGGATTTCGAGATTTTGGGCTGTTGAGAGAGGAAGAAAGGTAGAGGAAGAGAAAGGGGGAGACAACAACGACATTACGAGTGAAAGACTGATTTTGCGAATAAAATAATATGGATATCAATGAACAGTAGGTCTTCAAATTTGAAGATGAATTGGAATGTCCTATAGCTCAAAGTTTCAGATTTTACCATATGGTGAATCCAATGCAGTGATATAAAAGCCAAATTTATCAAATTTTGAAGATTGGACTCATTTAATGAGTCCAATGTCAATGCTCTCAGGGACTCTTTTTATTTGATATTCAAGTTTTCCTTTCCTCTCCTACAAAATCCTTATAAAGGTTGTGGTATAGTCACTCAAGGGAGTGAGTATAGAGGTAGTAGTCTTATCAAAGACTACAGAGGTGGCTTGTGATTGTTACTCCCAATGTTTTGAATACCGTTTCGGTGACCATTTTGGTTGAGGTATTAAAACGAGATATTTCGGTACCGGTTCCGTTTTGGAATAGTCTATATATGAATAAATTATATATAAATGTATACAAATTATAAATAGTCTGGTTTGAATTGAGGAGGTCCAAAAGTGTAAAGGTCGGAAAATGTATATCGACCAGTACGGGCCAACACATATCGATATATTAGCTGAAATTTTAACCAGTACGAAATAATATACCTGTCTATACTGGCTACCCGGTCGGTATGGCATATTTAGCCGTACCGGCCAGTATGAAATGGAATTCAAAACTCTAGAACTTACTTCCTCCTTTCTTTACCTTGCTTTTTCTTTTTTCTTTTATGTTTTTTCTATTATTTAGTTAATTTTTACTATTTTGATGGTTCATGTGTCACTGTCGACACACGTGATCACCGTGCGCCACATATATGCCACCAATCTTCTCCTTCTTTTATTTTTGTCTTTTCTTACAAACTTTTAATCTCAAAAATTAATACTAAATACAGTCGTAGAATACGTAAATGCCGTATAATTCTTTTAAAAGAAAGTGAGATTTCCTATCAAATAATTTATTTTCTATCATTTAAATTATGTATTTACTCACTTTTTTATTAAAGATTACACAATACTTACACATTCCAGAATATCATTTCTCCATATAATTTTTCTTTTATTTTTCACGTGTCTTTAAATTGCATATCTAGCCCGATATGCCAACCACCATGCACGTGCCTGGCATCACCCAATCATGTTTCCCTTGTTATCCTTTATCTGACTAACATATCCCCTAACTTCCTTGTGAGAAATATTTTAAACATAAAGTAATTACATAAAAATAAACCCACAAATTGATGTGGCATTATATGGTACATCAGATTGTAAAATTACTTTTATTGTATAATAGATCTAATGGATCTTATGAAATCACATCAGTTTATAGGTTTATTTTGTGTAATTTCTTTATATATGTAGAAGTTCTCCTTTTTTATTAGGCGTAGTAGCCATGGTGCTAGTGTTGTTGTGTATGGTCTTCATGACATACCACCATCGCCAAATCTCACCCGCACTTGCATTACCTCTGTCACATTCTCCCTAGTGCATACCTCCACTTTCTGAGGTTTGGTGCTGCTTTCTTTTGTTGATAAAACCACCCTTCTTCAAGAATACAAATAATATAGAGATTTTAGACAGCTTCAATTGCAAAAGATAGGCATAAATCTCTATTTTGTAAGACCATGTGATAAATGACTCAAAATAAGTTCGATCAAGGAATTAGTGCAACAACAGCTTTTATAGTGGTCAAGTAATAGGATCCAAATTCTCGATACCTTTATTTTAAGTTTATATTTATTTTCTATTTTTTTTAAGCAAAAGGTTTATACTATTTTATGAATCGTATCAAAGCATTGGAAGAATTGTTGAGCCAATCCTTCCCATGTATACCTTCTGCTTATTAATACTATGAACTTGACCATTAAAAAAAGAAAAGAAGAAAGAACAAGATTAACTACCAGATGTCCTGCTAGTAGACACCTCAAAGAAATAGACAGGGAGATCAATGTTAGAGATGTGAGGAGGTTTCATTATTTTAGGAAGAGTAATGTTATATACCACACTTTCATCCTAGTTTGATCATTCTAAATAGTATGATCAAAATAGGAATGGAACTTGTTCCTGTGTAGATTACTGGCGACAAGTGCTGGAACTCAATTTCTCTTCTGAAAGAACCAACAAGATTTGTTTAAAATCCTATGTTGTCTGGTACTGTTCATGACAACTCTTTTTCAGATTTTGAAATTTAGTTTGTAACTAAGTTATACCATGTAGAAATTTCTTGAAATTTCATATATGCGTATTTATTGGTAAGGGAATTTATGTAGTAAAGTAGTTGGTCTTCAACTATTAATCACCACTTCTCTGATTTTGTCGTGAGTCATCGTCCTCAACCTTTGAGCTTCTAAAGTCTTCATATTTCCACAAGACTCTTGAAGATGTCAAGCTATGAGAATTGGTATGAGGAGCTTTATGGCTACAGTGCATTTTATGGCTTACAGGTAACTTCCAGTTCTAGGTTTCACTTCTGAATGTCTGCAAAAAAGTGACAAGCTTTTTGAGAGAGAGAGTAGGGACGGGGACTTACCCAATTCGTATATGATAGTGCTATGGGGATTTACATCGCCAAGTCCATATATGTAAAGGTTTGGAAAGTAGAGTTGCTTTTGCAAGGATTTTCTATATTGATAATTGTATTACAGTGCAGTATATATATATATATATATATACAAAATGAATGAGCTGCTGTGAGCTGTCATATATAATACTGCAAGCAGTAGGCGTGCACAGTGAGGTAGTGCTTGGTATAGTAGAGTTTGTTATAGTGATCTGCCAAGACTGTCACAACAATTTACAGAGAATCAATTCATAACCTATTATAAGTTATTCCTGAAGGTTCTGGAAGAGCTGCTGACTTGGAGATTCCTTGCTGTGTGGCTTGTGCCGTGGATGCCAGATTGGATGCTTCAACAATATAATTTCCATGTTTTGCAAACTACCATTTTGTAATTGCAGAGAATCGAGATGTTTTTGTAATTTCAGCAGGTGTTTTAGGGATTTCGTGTGTTTGAGATATTTCAGGAATTTTATTTATTACTTTTCCAATAAGGATTCGAGAGATTCCATAAATTGTACATATTCCACTTTATGAAATCACTGAAATGAAAGCTGTGGGGTGCGACGTGAACTTACCGAGAGTGAGCGGTGGCTAGGGTGGCTGAGATGCTGGACAGTGGGTTCCCTTTGCGCCGCGGAGGAGATGTCCGAAAGGGGTGGTAGTGCAAAACTGCCGTGCTTAGAGGAGCAACCAATTGCTCTATTTTTTGGACCCAAAACAGAGGCGTTTCGGTTCACTATACAGGTGGTTGTTCTCGGCACTTTGGTGGTGGTGCAGTGGCTGGTGGCAGCAATAAGCCTTGGGCATTTTCTCTCTGAAGAGAAATACATGTGCGTATATATATATATATATATATATATATATATTTATATACTTAACTTATCCCCCATTTATCTCATGGGTTGAGTATCTTTTATAAAAGCTATTGGGCCTCACATCACATTCTAAACTAGCCTAATTCATTCCCTAACTTGGTCGGTCTCAATACCAACTAAAATAAAATCCACTTGGTCCATAAAATATTAACTGCATTTAATCAACTACCAAACTCAAGATAAGTCTGTATTCCATCGTAATAAACTTTAGCCTAATCCTAAATCAACTGGGCCAAGTGTTACAGTTTTTCCTAAACTTGCAATCAAAGAAAATTTAAACTTCAGCGTACTAACAATTCTATCAATAAGGCAATTCAATGGCTTACCTGCCCTAGTTTGTCCATATGGAAATCATGTGATCCAGAACTTTCCCAACATTCTTGACAGCCTCATCATCACCAATCTCCTTAATCGAACCCAAAGCCTCGTTCAACTCCAATGCTTCCTTAATTCTTGCCTCTCTTAATAAACCCCGATAAGGATGTGCCACAGGGCTACACTTGAGGCGGGGGAGGAGAGAATCGACGAGAATGGAAAGAGAGAGAGATTTTGGAGTATTTAATTTTGATAGCTAAGATTCATTTAAATACTTTTGGGAGTACTTAATTTTGTCTAATACTTTTTTATAAAATTGTCATAGAAATTCACTATGAATAATGCAAACCAGCTAATAAATTTTTCTTAAACAATTGATATGTAACCTAATTATATACAATCGATTGTACATTATCCATATCTCTGGATGATCATATTTGCCTGAATTCCAGTGCAGTTTGTATTGCATTTCTGAGTGTATTTATACACAACTTTACAAGAGGCTAAGGAATCAAAAGGGAATAAAAATAGTTACAAGCACTTGAGAGAAATAACAAACAAAATTGCCTACGGTTGCTCTTGAGTGGTACTCTGCTGCAGCAGCAGTATCCTCTATGCTAATAAGATCCACATCTAAAGCCTTCATGCTCAATCTCATTCTTCACAGTATTTATCCTTGAGCAAAAATAATTTTACATCTATATACTTCAGACCTCACGCCATGCATGGCTCCATGATGCACGTTTCTCTCCTCACTTTGATGCTGCCCTGCACCACTAGAAACCACATCAACAGCTAGACATTTCTTCACGTACGCGGCCACTATCAACTTGCCTGCCACTGCACCACCGTGGGATAGCCCCACTTCCAAAACCACGTCGTCTGCCACCACCCTCCCTTTTCAAGAAAAGCCGCGGCGAAAGCACCTCGTGAGACGCCGAGCACAAGCAGCCACTGCTCCTGCATGACGAAGCAGCCAGGGCCACTAACTAAGCCTCTGCCTTTCACGGCCGAAGTCCCATACCCCCCAGCACCAACCCGCAAGCCTTCACTCACGATCTGCACCCCAACACTCCTCATCTGTTCTAACGACCTTGAAACAGAGCAGTTTTTTTTTTTTTTTACTCTGCCAACCCACAACATTAACAATAGCACTATGCTGCTGGCATATATATTTTTATAAAAGCGTCACGCAGTCCTTGTTGGTTTTTCAACTTAGAAATGATTAAAATATTTGATGTAAAGTAAAAATAATGTGAACCATTACTTTTGTTCAATGTATCAGTTTTGTTATCTAGATTTAAATGAAAATATGTCTTGGTACTTGAACCAATGTATGCCTCTTGGGGATATGAGCCTTACCCGCTTTCCAACCAAACAAAGAGTTGTGTCTTTTGGTGAATTAGAAACATTTTCAATGTATTATCTAATATTTGAGAAGTTGTGACTTCTCAAAGTGTTCTTTCATTTTAGTTGTGACTTTTCACAAATACTCTTTCATTTATATAAGTTAAAATTTTCACAAGTACCATGTCATTCATGTGATGTGACTTTTCACATGTACCATTTCATTTAAATAAGTTGTGAGTTTTCACAAGTGTCATTTCATTCTAGTTGTGACTTTTCACAAGTGCTCTTTCATTCTCTATAAGTAGGGAATCCCACCCAGAAATTCATTCATTCCAAATTCTCTACAAAAATTAGAGAAACACTTCCTCATTCCTTTTGTCTTTCTTTCTTTAGGTTTTGGCTATTTTATATTGGGTTCGAGGATCTCCTTTTGTGTGCACCGGCGAGGAGATTAACGAGAACTGACATTGTTGTATATTGGGAGTAGACTGTCAAGAAGCCTAGTGCATGTTTAATATTGGAGGCGGCGGAATCTACTCTAAGAAAGGCGTCTATCACAACGTGCCTCAACACCGGGTTCTCTCTTTCAAATTTGTTCTTGTTATTTTACATATTCTCTAGTTTACAAAACATTTTAAGAATATATTCCCAACAATCTTAGAGTAGATATTCTCTTTGTTAAACTATAGGTGTGTTTTAATTGGTTTCCACCATGACTTCAAACGAACCTATTGCACCCGAGAAATTTGGAGGAGTCAATTTTAAGCGTTGGCAAGAAAAGATGAAAATCTTTCTTACAATGCTTGGATTATATTTTGTTATTGAAAATGATCATCCTTCTGATGATTTACATGAGTCCGCACGTACTATTGAATTGCAAACATATGCAGAAAAAGATAATTTATGTAGATGTAGGATTTTAAATCATTTAAGTGATATACTTTTTGATGTTTATCTACATATTAAATCTGCCAAAGATATTTTAAATGCTATTGATAAGAAATATAGTGTACAAGATGCCGAAATGGATAAGTACACCACAAGCCAATTTCTAGGTTTCAAGATGGATGATTCCAAATCTGTGGTAGAGCAAGCTCATGAGTTAGCTATTCCTTTCCATGAATTGGGCCAACGGGGAATGGGTATTACCGAGCATCTCCAAGTTGCTTGTACAATAGACAAGTTGCTTCCTTCATGGAAGAATTTTGGCCTATATCTTAAACATAAGACTGAAGATATGACCATGGAAACCTTGATATCTGCCATTAGGATCCAAGAACAACACTTGGAAAATGATCCCATCCCATCATTGGTTTCTGATTTTCAGTTTAAAGCAAATATTGTTGAAGGCCATAAAACACATAAAAACCCATTACATCATAAGTCCGAATTCAATAAGGGTAAAATTAATTATGGGAATAATTAGAAACCAAAGTCCTATATTAGCAAAGATGATAAGATACTCATTTGTTTTAACTATAACAAACCGGGTCACTTGGCCAAAAATTGTCACTATAAGAAGAGGAAATATCAAGGCAATGAACAACCAAGATTGTATGAGCCTGTAACTAAGATCGCCTAACCCACAGGCTCATATGGTGCTTTCCGGGACCGACTCTGTTGGAACCGATGAACGGATACAAGCGACATGAAAGTGACGATGGGTAACTCCACCTCTGCACAAGTATTTGGAGTAGGAAAAATTGTACTCAAATTAACATCTGGAAATAATCTTTTTTTAGAAGAAGTATTTTATGTACCAGAGGTGAGGAGAAATCTAATTAGTGGATCTTTACTCAGTAGGGCAGGCTACACAATATTATTTCAATTCAATAAAGTTATTGTAACTAAATATGGGTTATTTGTGGGGAAAGGCTATATGGTGGTTTGTTTGTAATAAATATTCAAAACAATGTAGTAGACAAATTTGATTCTAATAATAAATTTGCATTTACTACATGTTCCTCTTCAATATGGCATGCTAGATTAGGCCATGTTAATTATCATAATGTTAAAGGAATGATGGATTTAGAGATTATTCCTAAAGTTCCTATTGATTTGGATGAAAAATGTTTAATCTGTGTTCAATCAAAACAGCCTAGAAAACCATTTAAATCTGTTACAAGAAATTCATCGCTACTTGAATTAATTCATAGTAATGGTTGTTATTTAAATGGTGTCTCTTCTAAAGGTGGTAATCAATACTTCACTACTTTTATAGATGATCTGTCCAAATTTTGTTATGTTTACTTGATAAAAACAAAAGATGAATCATTTAGTAAATTTGTCGTCTATAAAACTGAAGTTAAAAACCAATTGGAGAGAAATATTAAAATTATCAGGTCTGATAGAGGAGGTGAATACTCTTCTAATCAATTGATTCAATACTGTGAGGAGAATGATATTATACATGAGGAAATTGCTCCATATTCTCCTCAATCCAATGGTGTTTCTGAAAGACAAAATAGAACATTGGTAGATATGGTCAAATGCATGCTTTCTAGTTCCGACCTACTTAAGCAATGGTGGTGGGAAGCAATACTTGCGTCTTGTTTTATTTTGAATAGAGTACCCATTTAAAGGATCTGACAAGACATCGTATGAACTCTGGAAAGGTAGAATACCCAATATTAATTTCTTTAGAGTTTGGGGTTGTCTTGCAAATGTTAATATTCCAAAAATTAAGAAAAAAAAATTAGGTCCCAACACAGTAGATGCAGTATTCATTGGGTATGCTAGACATAGTTCTGCATATAGGTTTGTGATTATCAAATCAGAAGTCCAGGGTATTGATCCAAACACCATCATAGAGTCTAGGGATGCAACATTCTTTGAAGATCTATTTCCTTTCAAAAATAAGTTAGAGAGATCTTTACCTATAGTAAGTTTTCCTTCCATCAGTAGTCAACCTACCATTATATCTAATCCTGATAGTGCATCTGGATTAGAAAATGAACTTGGAAGAGGAAAACGAGTTAGAAAGGAAAATGATTTTAGACATGATTTTTATACTTATTCTATGGAGGAAGACCCATTGACTTTCAAGAATGCCATGCTTTCCATTGACTTTACTTTCTGGAAAGAAGCAGTAAATAGTGAGATGGAATCTCTCAAGACTAATGGCACTTGGAATTTATGTGATCTTCCTCCTGGATGTAAAACCATTGGATGTAAGTGGATTTTTAAAAAGAAATTGAGACCTGATGGTACTATTGATAAATTTAAAGCTAAGCTGGTTGCCAAGGGCTTTACACAAAGAGAGGGTATCGATTATTTTGACACATATTCTCCTGTTACTAGAATAACCACAATTCGTGTTCTAATTGCTCTAGCAGCGATCCGTAAACTTGAGGTCCACCAAATGGATGTAAAGACAGCATTTCTTAATGGCAATCTAGAAGAAGAGATATACATAGATCAACTAGAAGGGTTTGTGGTTCCAGGACAGGAAATGAAAGTTTGTAAACTTATTAAATCTCTCTATGGTTTAAAGCAAGCCCCTAAACAATGGCACCAAAAGTTTGATGAAATAATTTTATCTTATGATTTCAAGATAAATGAATCTGATAAGTGTTTATACACTAAAATAGTTGATGGTGCATGCGTAATGTTATATCTTTACATTGATGATATTCTAATCTTTGGTACCAATATAGATATTGTTCTTGATGTTAAAAAATTTTTATCTAAAAATTTTGACATGAAAGACATGGGTGAGGCACATGTAATTCTTGGTATTAAATTAATGAGATCTCGTGATGGTATTAACACAAATTAATCTCATTATATTGAAAATATTCTTAAAAAGTTTGAGAGATTCGAATGCAAACCTGTCAGTACTCCTTTTGATCCTTGTTTGCATTTAAGCAAGAATCTTGGAGATTCTGTGTCACAACTGAGATATTCTTAGATTATTGGTATGTTGCTGTATATTGCTAATTCTACTAGACCTGATATTTCATATGTTGTTAGTAAACTTGGCAAATATACTAGTAGCATTGGAAAGCATTCTTAAATATTTGAAAGGAACCATGACATATGGTATCCATTATTTTGGATATCCCACTGTATTAGAAGCATACAATGATGCTAGTTGGATAACTGACACAGTAGATCGTAAGGGAACGAGTGGATATATTTTCACTCTCGATGGAGCAGTTGTGTCTTAGAGATCTTCCAAGCAAACTGTGATTTCACTATCTACTATGGAAGCTGAATTAATAGCCTTACATACTACCGGACATAAGTAGAGTGGCTTAAGAATTTATTATTAGAAATTCCACTAATTAAAAAACCAATGTCACCTATTTCTGTTTTTTGTGACAATCAGGCTGTGATAAGTGTTTGTAATAATAAACACTTTAATCATAAGAGGAGACATTTGAGTATAAGACATTCTACGATAAGATACCTGATAAAGAATGGATACCTGGCTTTGGAATATGTAAAGTCAGAAGATAACCTAGCGGATCCTTTGACGAAAGGAATGGCAAAGTCGAAGGCTATACATACATCAAGGGGGATAGGACTGAAGTCCATTAATTAGGTCACCGATAGCGGCAACCCATTCCTGACTGGAGATCCCAAGAAGAAGGTTCAATGGGAAGAACAAACTATTTGAGTGACTGGATAGCACTATTAAAATATTTTATAGGTCTATCCCTAGGGTGTGAGTGCTACAAATGCAATGCTAAAGGAAAAACGAAATGCTTTGAACGAGTCCAAGACTAAGGCGAGGTATTTAATTGCAGGTACCCTTGGAGGACTCACCTATGTGAGTGTGATTGTGGGACTGCAGTCTATGTTAATTGGGCTATTCCCTAGAGCGCTCATGAATCCAAGATATGATGCACGACCTTTATGCACCCCCTTGAAAGGAACCTGATATATGCCGTACTATGTGTGTGGTGTGGAGAAGCCTGAGTTAAAAGATTCTAGTTCAAGACTTGGTTCACCATGGATCTTTCAGATGGAAACACGCTAACACTAGGTAGACATTCAAAGCCGCAAGCTACGTCTAGTCACTCAAATAATTTGTTCTTTCCATTGAACCTTCTTCTTAGGATCTCCAGTCAGGAAGGTTGGGTTGCTGCTATCGGTGACCTAATTAATGGACTTTAGTCCCATCTCCATTGATGTACGTATAACCTTCGACTTTACTAGTCCTTTCGCAAAGGATCCATTAGGTTATCTTCTGACTTTACATATTCTCTAGTTTACAAAAGATTTTCAGAATATATTCCCAACAGTCCTTGCTCTGCTCCACTATTGTGTCAGTTGTCCGAATGGTTGTGGTCCCTCCTACGTACGGAAAGGATGCCAGCATGTAGCCCTCATTCTCATTCTATGAACGAATATACGCATGACCAACCCTGATTCTTCATTTTGTGTTCATCTGTGCTTGCTTGATCCTTCCTTTCCTCTCTTATGGTTAGTACGTCAATCTCCTCTCTTTCATGATTCAACTTGTCTCTATATTCATATTCATCATGTTTAAAACAGAAAGATGGAACTAGATGGGTGCTTAGGGCCTGCCTTGTGTTCTTTGTTTCTTTTGCCTGAGAATGGCTCAGTTTCTTTGTACTAGTTTTATTTCTTTAATTCATTATTACTTCTAGTAAGTTATTACTACAAAGGAGCCATTGTGAGGAATAGCCATTCTAGAACAATCATTTGGTTTGTGATCTTTCAAATAGAAATGCTATATGTTATATGTACGCGCATTTTATAAAAGAAAATAGGATTTAAACAATAAACCAAAACTCAGTCACTGTTGCTTTTCATTTCAAAAAACATCCCGTTTCATAACTGTGTTTGTTGATTTTCCTGTGTAGCCACAATCATTTGCATGGATTGCGTTTCTTTTTTCAGTATATCAAACAAATATTTCCTAGGCGGAAGATTGCAACTCTAGCTGTGTCAAACCTTAGTGAATCTGAAATATTGACAGTGGCTAAGAATGGTGGAGATGAATACTATGACATGGGATGGGGAAAAGTAACAGTCTAACAGATAACGGGTTTTGGTCTGTTCGTTGCAATCTTTTTTTCTTAAAAAAAAGCGTACTTATATTATAAGCTTAAAATGTGTGTACATATATATAACATCACTTCTCATGCTGAAATTGCCTAATTTTTAATTTATTTATTTATTTATTTGATTAAACATACTCATTTCATTAATGAGCCGAAGTTACAACTGTGACTTATCAATAGATGGAAAAATCTAGACTATAAGCTAAACTACGTATCAGCTCTGGAGCTTTCCCACACACAAATTCCTTTGTGGCGGACTTTATCTTAACTTCTCCACAAACTCTCTTCTAACAAAGAATGTGCTCTGTAAAACAGAACTTGAAGGTCCCCTCTATCCTCCCAGGGAGGAAAAGTATGGGACACTGCTATGGTCACTAAACCCAATAGCCTATTTCTATTTTATTCAATATTAAACAACTACTAACTACAAATAAAACCCATTAACAACTAAACAACTACTAACTAACAACTAAACTACCGAACCACAAGCACTGGTGTGACCTCAGAAGTCACGCCTACCGCAAGCATCGGCATCTCGAGCCCTAATGGCATGAGCACCCAGCTCACGCACGCACAAAACAGCCTCAACTGCATAGGTAACACCTACGCGTGAGCACTGGCCATACAATCCCCAGTCGTGACATCGCCCACCACTCTCTAATAGCTCTTGCCCCAGATTGCGTCCGATCCAAAGGCTCAACACCTCACTCCAGTCAACCAAAGAACAAAAAAACAAACACCAGCAAAACACTGAAAACGGAAGAAATCAAGAAACATAAAAACAAAACGGATGAACAGTGCACGATGCTTCCGAAGTGGTGTGTGCAGGGCACTGGTCACTTGGGGAGGAAAACTGACGGTCAATCTTGGAAGTCTCAGGGTCATGGAGTCTAGAGAAGCCGAGCGTGGTGTCGGTAGAGGTCTCCTCGGATGCGCGTGATGGCCACGCACTGACAGAACTATAAACTTCGTCCCGTGTGTGCGGGCTATGCTCCACTCTGATGGACGCCGGATTTGGTGGTCTTGAAGATCGGCGGCTGGGCGTCATCCAGGTGGGGCGCGTGTAGAAAGGCGACGACTGGAAAGACCCGAACGACAATTCTCCCTTATTTGGCTTGAAAAACACAAAAATAAAACCGAAAAACACTACACCAAAAATAAAATGGATAGAAAAGGAGGGAGGGGGAAGGAAAAAAGAAAGAAGAGGGGGGAGGAGCCGAAGCTCCCTCCCCCTTTTGCAAATCTGAGTTTGGAAGAGTTTAGAGAGAAGCTTGAGGGATATATAGTTATAGGGATATAAAATATTATGAATATAATTAGGAATCTCTTCTAGTTTATACAAATAGTAATAAACTAGACCAGAACGAGAGAGGGATATATAGTTTTATGCATTTAAGGATAAAAAATTCATATAGGACCAGACATGGCAATTAAAAAAAAAAAAAGAAGTCTAATTACATTACAATTCATGTCAATTACTCCAACTAAAACAAAAAACATAAATAAATACAGGAACCCGTTGAATGTATATGAGAGAATCACACTGTGTAAGTTCCACTTTAGAAACAGCTGTAAATCAAATGTCGTTTGATTCCCTCTATTTCAATTGTGAAAAACAAAGCCTAAATAGAAGTATACATGATTTTTGCTTAACTTTTATTTTCATCGTGCATGAACGATATTCTATAGAGAAATGTTTGGTTTATTTTCTGCATACTTACACTTTGCATGATTTATCGTATTTTTCTTTCTTCATCATCTACGTTTTTTGTCATAACGATTTATAAATAATGCAATGAGTTAAAAAATATTATTTGAAAATAATTGTTTACATTTTTTTTGACACATTCATCTATATCTATCTTCTGACTGACGTATTTTAATTAACTCGTAATTAGGATGATCAATTGCCTAAACAATTTCCCGCTTTTTGGGACTGGAGTATTATTACTATTATTATTATTGTTATTATTATTATAATTTGTTGATGTGCATGCAAGGATTGCTCTATGCTCCTGTCTGTATTTATCATAGTTGCTTGTTTGAGGCTGATGGAGAAAAAACTAAAAATCTTCTGATCAATAATTGTGTCATTTGCAGCCTATTGTTTGAATATATTGGTGTAGCACTTTCATGCCTTGTATTGTTATCTTAGACTTATTGGTATTCTTTAAATATTGTAATCAATTCACCTTCTTGGTGTTGGCTTGTTGTTTGTCTGCTTACTAATAGTTTTAATGATTAAAAGCTATTGATTCTTGTATCTAACACTCATTGGGAATAAGATTGTTTCACTTATCTAACTATAACTATATTATTTAACTTAGCATGTAAGATATTAGATACTAATAATTTCTTAGACTTTTGTAAACAATAAGATGCAACATTATAATTCCATTATTGTCAAGAAATTAAGTATATAATTTTCTGCTTAGATCTGTGTTGGGCGATAGTTGCTGCTGAGGCTGTTGCAGCAGGTCTTAAAGCTAAAAATCCAGATAAAGATCTTCTCAAACTTTCTTCCCAAGAGTTGCTTGATTGTTGTAAGGAAGAAGAGAAACAATGTTACACATATTCAATCATAAAAGCTTTGAAATGGATTAAAAGTTATGAGATTATGAAGGAGGAAGAATACCCATTCAAAGCACATAAATGTCCTTGTTGACACAAGACTGAAGAACAAGTTATATAAATTTGAAGTTCTCTCTCTCTCTCTCTCACTCTCTCACTCTCTCTATATATATGTTTGTGTATCTACTTCATTTATTCTTATCTTGGCTCTTCATGTAGAAAACTCTTGCTGTGAAGATCGTTGACATCCAAAAGGTAGATCATGAAAATGAAAATGAGTTACTTATGAGAGTGAAAGAACAACCAATAGCATGTGGTTTAATAGTGACCAAAGCATTCCAAGAACTTAAAGGCGCAAGTTATATCAATTTTTAATTGGGCATACATACCAATAATAATATAATGATTAGTACTTACCATTTTTTGTGTTACTGTTTGATAGAGTATATATGAAGGATCTGATGAACTCGACTTAATTCTCCAAGGAAAAGAGAAAGTTTATCGACATGCAAAACTTATAATTGGATTTGGTTATGATGAGAAAAAAGATAAAAAATACTGGATCATAAAAAACTCCTATAGCAAAGATTGGGGAGTGCATGGATATGCCAGAATTGCTCGTAAGTCTAGTCTTCCAAAAGGCTGGCCTAACTTGAGTTTCCGAACCTGCTACCCGATAGTACCTAAATTATAGCATATAAATTAATATGTATATCCAACTTTTAATGCATTTGCATATGAGATAGCTTAACTCAAAATTTCATATCATTGTCGACGTCTTATGATACAAGAACTTTCCATTCTTAATCTGAGGAAATTGAAAAGACTAGAATGGCTAAAAATAGCTCTAGATTGGATGCATCCCCGAAGGTGATAAATGGTTACATTGTCAAATAGCTTATCTACCATAAGCCTATTTGACAATGTCTGCATGTACTATCTATTTTGTGAAATTTCAAATTGCACAATTTTAACATATGTCAAGTCATTTTGTAACAATACTTCTATAATTGTAGAAGTGGCATTATCTCTCAATTTTCTATTAAGTAAATTAAATGCATAAATTATTAGAAATTGGATCAAGTAATAACCATTATCCAAGAAAATAACGTGAGGAAGTTTTTGAAAACAGATCTCGGCTAGAAAAAAGAACCATACGCTTGAGAGAGAGAGAGAGATAAGGCACAAAAAAATCATCGTTACCAAATTATGTTCTTGTTTTTTGAGTGAAGTTCCCTCTCGTACATAAGGAAAATAGAAAAGCCACCCAATTCACATAGACAAAAGCACAGGCTTGAAGCAAAGGAGGTTTGTAAACAACATCACATAAGTAACATTAGGCCAACTTTAGAATGTCAAAATAAACACTAAAAGCACTATCTTTCCATTTAACTTGTATTATTCATGTTTCCTAATTCCAACAACATTGTTAAACTCTATACACATTTCACCTCTGAAAGATCTTCAAATCCAACATGTGTCACCTAAAGGAAACAAAAAAAAAAGTCAGTGGTCTGCATAAAACCATGCATATAGAATTACCATCAAAATGCTCCAAAAAAAAAAAAAAAAATCTACCGAAGTTGCTAAATCAAGAGGTTTGAGACTAACATCTTCCAACTATTCTAATAATATTTATACTTTTTTTATTGGCACTGGGTGTCTAGGAGGAACAAAGTCTGGAGTAATTCCAGGGCTGCACGACCTCTCGACAAGTAGTATCAAATTAGTCATTGTTTCCCCATTCCTCCTGCACATAAAGCACCAATTTATAACCTTCGTCCATCACCTCTTTAAATTATCTTATGTAAGAATTTCTCCTAATGCAAGACTCCAAGTAATCTTTAGTGGGACATGAGAATTATCGCAGGAGTCAAGCTATGATAAATTTATTTCACTTCAATATGTTAATTTCTTGGAGGGGGCCCAACACGTCTGATCTTCTCCCCAGTTATAATCTAACCGAGTACAAATAGGCATGAAATGAAACAAAGATAGAAAAAGATAGACACTAAGGGTACAAAATAATGGATATCTAGTGTATCTTTAAATAACCTTAACCCAACATAAATTATCAACAAAGTTAGAAGAAGTTAGAAGGTCTACAACTCTTTTACGACTACTCCACGATAAATTGCTCTCTCTCTCTCTCCCCCCCTCTCTCTCTCTCGTGTTGTAACGCCTCGTTCTCAGAAGATCTGGAGAGTTAACTCTTGTTATCTAATAACCAACTCCAACATAGCTAATATGCTTCCAAAAGCTCCAAATCAAACATAAACACTTCAAATCTAAATAATCACACAAACTCATTTATCAAATCCTTGATACAGTAACCCAAAAAAAATCAACTTCTCTACAAGTTACTTAAACTCACATTTCAACAATATAATTATAGACTCCAAATTCTCAATATTATAAAGAAATTTTGATTCAAACTAATTTCCTCAATATAATCAATTCTTCAAAACGCCGCATCATCAGAACACAATGACATTTCTTAACAAAAATCGCCAATACTTATCGAAACTTTCTATTCTTAATCCACAATTCTTAAGTCATCTCACCCAATGCTTCATAGTCTTGATTCTCAGCTAAAATATCCAAAATCATCTGAAAATATTGAAGATAAGGGGTTGAGTTATCAACAACTCAGTAAGTAGAGAACATATACTATTATGTAAACATGAGCATTTATCAGACTTTGAAATGCTGATCAAAATATTTTCTCTTAGAATGCAGAATCAGAAAACTTGTTTTAAGAATGCAAAATTGAAACATGTTACCAAAAATATAAGAGCAAAACTTTCAGAAAACATTCTTATCCAAAATTTCCCTGGATAACTGAAACATCATATCAGAATAGAATTTCATGTTTAACCCTTGTGGTAGGGTTGTGCATTCTGCGAAAAGCCAAGCAAAACATTAATCACCATGAATATCAAAGCGATTGCACTCAGAACAGAAAACCACTATTATATCCCATTGTGGGCCAAATGTCACTATTATATCCCTTGACAGGGCCAAATGTCACTATTATATCCCTTGACAGGGCCAGAGGTCACTATGGTATCCCGTGACAGGATCAGAGGTCACTATTGTATCCCGTGACAGGGCCACATAATATCAGAGAAAATCAGAATCAGAATCAAAATCACATCAAAATCATAGTCAGAGTCAGAACATAATTAGAACGTCATGCTAAAGGTTTTTTAGATGCCAAATCATTCCAAAACAGAGTATTGAACAAATTCAGATCATTTCACATTTTCTCAAAATAGATTCAGAATATCTTCACGTCACATACAAAAATTATCATTTCCATATTTGCTCATATTTTTCTGAGTGCAATAACAAAATGCCAAAAATAAACTCATGTCTACACCAATCATGCCATAAAATATTTTATTTTTATACAGAATTTCATGAGCAATGCAGAACAAATAACTGAGATCGTTTAATATTTCATTTCATAACACAACATGCACATTTTCAAAATTGACCTCAGTCCATTTTATTGTTATACAAAGTCTAGCATAGGAACTCCTCTTGCCTGAATTTCTTAACTTTTCAGAATTTTCCTTAAAACAATGTTGAGTCAACTATAAATTGTCACCTATAAAATAATCACGTAAATCCGTAAATTTCCAATCAATCACAAATCTAAACCATTTAAGACTAAGCTTCTAAAATATCTATTTTAATTCTTCAATACCTAAAAAAGCCCATAACCTTAAAATATCCCTTAATTCTAAAAAATCCATCTCAAAACTCAACTTCAATTAAAGACCAAGTCTGAGCTACAAAGCTTTTGTAAAACAAAAGCTGAACATAAAACCAAACCCAACCTAAAACCGTGGCCCATTAAAAACCCATTTAAAATATACATTCAAATCTTACTTGGCTTAAGGGCAAAATAGTAATATAAAAAATCTATAATCTCCCCCTACCCTTTAACTTCACGTAACTGCAGCACTTAGAAACACCCATATATTTATGAAACTCACAAGAGAGGGAAGACGTGCGACAGAAGCTCACCGTGAGGGAAGGAGGTCACGGCGGAGCTGGGTTGCGGTGGAAGGTGGCTGTCCTGGCGGTGTCGCACTGAGAGAGAAAAAGCAATGAGAGAGACAGAGAGTGCGTGTGTGAGAGAAAAGGGAGCAGCGTGAGAGGGACTCACCGTGTGGGCAGCGGAGAAGCAACAACAAGGTGTCTGGGAGTGGTGAAAGTGTGTGCTTAGCAGCTAAGGCAACTGGCGTGGGCGATAAGGGTACAACCAAGACTCATCTATTTCAGGAAACAAAAACAGAGTCCTTCGGCTTTGGTGTGGTTGCGTTTCTATGTTGAACAACTAAGGAGAATGGGTACACGGATAGGGCTAGCGGCTTGTGGTGGCATTTTCTGACATTGGTTCACGGCTGGCCGTGTTGGTGCTATGGTGGTGGCATTAGTTTTCACGTGAAGATGGAGGCCGATATGGCTCACGGTGATGGTGGTTGAGGAAGGAAGCAGTGGCTGCAAGGTGGTTCTATGAAGGTGCTGGGTGTTGAAGGCAAGGTGGTGAAAAGCTGCAGGCAATGAAGCAAGTTTGACACTTTGATACATGATGGACAAGAAACACCTCTCTGTGCTATATGGCAGGGATCAATCGAAAGGAGCTTGGGATAGAAAGTACCTAGAGGTGGTGTGGTAGCAACCGAGTCTAGGGTTGAGGAGGTTCGATATATAGATGAGATTGAGGGTTGTCCGAAACTCTAAGGTTAACGTGTGAATATATAGGTGACCAAAAACAAACCCTAAGAGATAAGGGATGAAGTGACGTGCAAGCATGGGCTATGGGAGTGGTGCAAAGTGGGGGCAGGGGGTCTTAATGGGAAATAGAACTCTAAAATAAAATAATAAAAAAAATAGGACAAGCGAGTATGCACTGGAATCGGACGTGCCTGAGGGGTTGTGCATGAAGTGTATGTATATATAGAGAGTAAGGAAACCCTAGAAAGGATGAGAGGGAGAAACTACATGAGAGACGTACATGCTATGAGGTCTACATGATCTCAGGGCATGGGCTTTTGGCTCATTTGAAAAATTCAGTCCATGTCTAGTAGTACAAAAACAATTAATAAATGGGCTTTTTCTTGTGTTTCGGGTCTCGACTCAACCTAAAAAAAGTACTTGTAAATCCGAAGTGGGTTTTTCATATGTAAAACCCAAAAATTTTAGAAAGCGGGCTTGGTGCAGGGTTCGGGTGTTACATGAGCTATTGTTTCCCTTTTTCCATTGCTCCCCGCCGGAAATAGCTATTATTTTTCCCCCATTTTGTTTCTCTTCATTGTTTTCCCTCATCTTCTTATCTTCTTCCCTATCTTGTGATGGTTTTCAATAAGTTTTTCATTGATTCCAAGTCTTTCTTCTTTCATAGTGTAAACGACAAGTGGTGGAAAATCACTAAGAAAAGTTGCAAGGTTACTAAGTTTATTACGATGGATGTTTATGCTGTGGAATGGTTGGCCTCTGTAGTGTCTGCCTATGGTGCGCTGGTTGGTTCGTCAGTGTTCTATAGAACTAGACAAATTGGGAATCAGGTGTTGATTGCCCAACGCTGCCACAACAAATTTGGACATTTTATGTTGCTGTCTGAATATGGAAAAGAGGTGAGGTGTTGTTTTATCGCCATCCCAGAAGGATTGAAGGGTGAGGGATGGGGGCGTTTTGCTGCAATGTTGAGAGAGGCTGGCTCCAATTCCTCTATTTCGGGTGCGGAAAACAGGGTAGGTTTTGAAAGGAACTCCTCGTCTCCTTGAGCACAAGCAGTGTTGGGTATGAAGAAGTCCTTCGTGGATGTAGTTAAGAAGCTGTCCCCTTCTTCTGATTCTTCTGGTTGCTTGAGGTGTAAATGGACTGTCTTTAGGGCAGATGGTGGGAAGGTGGTGCAGACGGAATTCAATTCTCCCAAGTTTGACGCTTGGGTTTCCAAGGGTAACATGTCAGGGGTTGGAAAGGGTATGTCTTTGTTGTCCATGTAGAACACATTATTGGACATGAGGGGTAAAATCGATTTTATGTTAAGTTGGGTGCAAATGGGCTTGGGCTCGAAGAAGAAAGGAGCGGGAGGCAATCTTTGAGTTATGGATAAGCAGGAATTGGATTACACTGTTGGGCCAACCTCTATGGGCCAAGGTAAGGCAGGATGAGAAGGGTAGCAAATGACTAGGTCGGGCCAGGCTAAAAGCCCATTACGCGTTTGGCGAGAGAAGCCCGTATGGGGCCTATTTTAGGGCCAAAAGGCGTCGTGCCTTCACCACCACCTGTAGTGCCTACCGTCAACTTGTAGCCAGTAGGGTCAGCACAAACCTCGCCAAAGGTACTAGTTGATCCCTCGGAGAGTGCGATGGTGTCGGAAAAGCTACCAAAATTGAAGGGGGAATTTCTGTTGAGTTTTGAGTCTTGAACAGTGGTGGAGGAGCAGATAATTGCCCTATCAATGTCTCTGATCCCATATGTGAGGCATTTGCAATCGGTTGACCATGTTACGTTGGTTATTCAACCTCCATTGCCAGTGGAGGCTTTATTTCATACAGGGAAGGAAATTGGGGACTCTCCAGAAGTGATGCTTAATTCAGAAATGGTGCAACAAGGTGTAGATGGGGAGGCTTCTGGTGTTTCAAACCTGCAATTGGTTTTATGTGATGGGGATTGTGTTTCAAACCTCCCTCCACATGTGCTGCATCAGATTGGGTTCTTAAAAAAGTAGAGGAGCTACAGGCCTCTGTTGGGATTTTCGGTGTTGGCTTTGAAGATCTAATTCTAAAAAAGAAAGGGAGATAAGGAGACCATAATGCTCTATAAATTATGATCTCAAGGAGGGGGTGTGGAGGAAGGGACAAATTGAAAGGGGGGGGGGATCTCACCTTTTTCATGAAGCCTAAGATTCTTACTTGGAATGTTAGGGGTCTTAATGATCCTAACAAACGTTCTCAAATCAAGTCTTTGTTACATAATTGGGAAGTTGACATATTTTGCTTACAAGAAACGAAGTTACACTTCATCCATAGATGCTTAATTCATGGCTTGTGGGGCTGTCCCTTTGTGAGTTGGGCTTATTTGGCATCTTCGGGAGCTTCGGAAGGCGTCCTCTTGATGTGGGACACAAGGGTGGTAGAGTTTGCAGGAATGCATTGGCAATTTTACTGTAGCAAGTTTTTTTTTTTAAATGTTGAGGATAGATGGGAGTGGGCCTATGCGGGCGTCTATGGTCCAAATTTAGATAGAGAAAGGAGCCTATTGTGGGATGAACTAGCATGTTTGTACTCTCTTCGGGACATTCCGTGGTGTATGAGTGGTGATTTCAACATTATTCGGTTCCTTAGCGAACGTTCAGTTAATTCTAGCTCTTCCTAAGCTATGAAACCTTTTTTTAATTCATTTTTTATTTGGATCTTCTAGATCTTCCTATTTTGAGGGGGCATCTCTACTTGGTCTAATGGTCGTGGCTGGTCGAGATTGGATCGCTTTCTTGTTTCCCTTTCTTAGGAGGCACATTATCAAGAGTTAATGCTAAAAGAGATTGCCCCGGGTGTGTTTAGACCATTTTCCTATCTTACTAGATAGTGGTGGCATTCATGGGGTGAGAGGTATTTAAAATTGGAAAATATGTGGTTGGAAATTGATGGCTTTGTTGATAAGGTTAGAAGCTGGTGGGCATCTTACCAGTTCACAGGTACTCCTAGCTTAACTCTTGCTAGTAAACTCAAAGCTTTGAAATTTAATTTAACGGAGTGGAACACAACAGTTTTTGGGAATATCAATGGCCAAAAAAATTCTCTTTTGGAGGAGTTACAGGTTTTTGAGTTTAGGGAAGATGACAGGGTCCTTTCTGATGAGGCTTTTTTTAAGAAAAAATCTATGGTGGTTGACCTTGAGAGAGTGTTATTGATGGAGGAGATCTCTTGGTGTCAAAAGTCTAGGTCCCTTTGGTTGTGAGAAGGGATAATTTTCTCATAAAATGGCCAACCCACATCGTAGGAACAATGCCATTGAGATGCTTCATTCTGATGGATGTGAAATCTCCTCTCCTCCTAAAATTCAGGACATTATAGTGCGTTATTATGAAGATCTTCTCTCCAAATCTATTTCTTAGAGGCCTAAGCTTGATGGGATGATTTTTGACTATTGAACTTAGTGCGAGTTGGTTGGAGAGACCCTTTGATGAAGACAAGGTTTTTCAGGAGTTAGTGGGATGGTCAAAGATATGTTTTTCTATGGCCTTCTTCCAAGTTTGCTAGGATATTGTGAAGGAAGATTTGATGCGGGTTTTTTAGGAGTTTTTTCTCTTTTAAAAAGTGTGAAAAATCTCTTAATGCCATCTTTATTGCACTTATTCTTAAGAAACCTAGGGCCTCCGAACTCAAGTATTTTCAACCTATTAGTCTTGTGAGTGGGATTTATAAGATAATATGGAAGATGCTTGCTAATCGAATGAGCAAGGTGATGGAACACATCATCTCTAAGCCCCAAAATGGCTTTGCTTGGGGTAGACAAATCCTTGACTCGGTGCTTACTGCTAATGAATGCCTTTATAGTTAGCTGAGGGAGGGCACTCCCGGTGTCCTTTGTAAGTTGGATATGGAAAAGACTTTTGATCATGTGAATCGGGACTTCCTATTCTATATGCTTGAGAGAAGCAGCCTTGGGGCTAGGTAGTATTCATGGATTTGACATTGTGTTTCTACTCCCTAATTCTCTGTTTTGGTCAATGGTAATTTTGCTAGTTTCTTTCATAGTTTGCGTTGATTGAGACATGGGAACCCTTTATCTCACTTCCTTTTTGTCATTGTCATGGAGGCGTTGGGTCGGATGGTGCAGGATGCAGTAAGGGAGGGATATCTATCGAGATTTTCAGTTGGTAATGACACTTACAGGCCTATTACTCTTTCACATCTTCTTTTTGTGGATGACACCATCACCTTTTGTGATGCGAATTTTGGCATATTCAAGCCTTAAGGGCTGTACTATAATGCTTTGAAGTTGTTTCGGGACTTAAGGTGAATCTGGGCAAGTCTGAGTTGATTTCAATTGGGGAGGTGCGTAATGTCAATAGTTTGGCAAAATTGTTGGGATGTAAGATTGCCTCTCTTCCCATGAAATATTTGGGACTTCCACAGGGGGTGCCTTTTAAGGCTCGTGCTATTTGGGATGGGGTCGTTGAAAAAGTTGAGAGAAGATTGGCTGGTTGGAAGCGTCTTTACTTATCTAAGGGGTAGACTTACTCTTCTAAAGAGTATTCTCCCTAATCTCCTTACTAAATTATCTATCACTATTTCCATTGCCCGCGGGAGTGGTAAACCGGATTTAGAAGTTGTTTCGGGCTTTCTTTGGGATGGTATGGGCGAAGCTACTAAGTTCCATCTCATTAGTTGGAGTAAAGTTTGTACTCCCATTTCGGTTGGAGGGTTAGGTGCTCATTATTGGGTAAGTGGCTACTGAGATATCAATTGGAAGGGGAGTCAGTTCGAAGTATGGTAGTGCATTTTTTTTTTTTTTTTTTTTTGGGGGGGGGGGGGGGGGGGGGGGGGTTGGTGTTCTAACGCTATTCAGGGGACTTATGATGTGGGGCTTTGTAAGTTCATTAGAAAGGGTTGGGGGAGTTTTGTTAGTCATGTGAATTTTACTGTTGGCGAGCGAGCTAGGATCCATTTCTGGTTTGACATTTGGTGTGGTGAGTGGGCTCTCTACAGTATGTTTCCAGCTATTTATAGATTAGCTTCTGATAAGTTTGTTGTTGTTTCAGATCTATTTTCTTGCCCTAATGGTGTGATTCAGTGGGATATTTGTTTAACTCGAGTAGTTCAAGATTGGGAAATCAATGCAGTTTCAGCTTTTTGTAGTCATCTATTCTCATTAAGGATTAATGGTAATGCCATGGACATAATGTTATGGACTGCAAGGGGAGCAAAAAATTCACTGTTCACTCATATTATAAGCTTTTGTCTTTTCAGGGCAGTCCTTCCTTTCCTTGAAAGAGTAGCTGAAGGTCTCACGTTCCTTCTAAGGTGACTTTATTCATTTGGACAGCTTTCCTTGGAAAAACCAAGACGCTGGACAATTTAAGGAAGCAAGGTATCATTGTTTTGGAGTGGTGTTGCATGTACAAAAAGAATGGGAAAACAATGGATCATCTCCTTTTACATTGTGAGGTGGCAATGGCTTTGTGGAATGGTGTTTTTCACAAACTTGGCCTGGATTGAGTGATGCCGTCAAGAGTGGTTGAGCTTCTTGTTTGTTGGAATGGGATTCAGGGATGCTCTCAAGCGGGTGTGGCATGGAAGATGATCCCCTTGTGTCTTACGTGGTGTATCTGGATGGAAAGAAATGATTGGTGTTTTAACAATAAAGAGCATTCTTTAGAACAAATCTGGAGTTTTTTGTTCATTCCTTACTGTCTTGGTATTCAGTTTTAGGGAATAACGATATTTTCATTCATGATTTTCTTATTTCTCTTCCCTCTTTCTAGAATGTACATGGCTTTTGCCTATACCTTCGTATCAATAAAATCTTTTATTACTTATGAAAAAATAATTCAACGAAGGCTTTCAGTATTGCACATCATTGCACCAACAACAAAAAAAGCAACAGGCAATTACGGAAAGTCATTACTACCATTTGAGTAAACAAATCGTGCTTCTGTGATATAATATAAACATGCTAACTAACCATTGTAGAGGTGATTTTGCCAAAACCACTGTCTCGCACGACTGCCAGAGTCTACATGAAATAATACAAAGATAAAGAACAAATATAAATCAACACTAATTTATAAAAAAAATAAAAAAAATAAAAATCAGCACTAAATATTACTCATCAAAATCAAACTCAACACCGAAAATCTGTATACCTTCTCTTAAATTACGAAGTCTTGAAATCAACACGACACTTTCTAATATATATTAAACCAGAAGTTTAAAGTTAACAATTTGTAATAGCAATCAGAGGATAGTGCCCAATAAAATCTCCGGCAAGATTATCAAATGTTACTCTATTGACTTCCAGGACAGGCTCTATCTCATTTCCATAACCAAAAGCTTTTGAATAACTGACAGAAGATAGGCTAGAGATGATGGCTAGAAAAGATCGATAGTTTGTGGAATGAGAACAAGAGGATAACAGGACAAGAACCTCAAATGAGGAGTTGGTGGATAAGTATCTGGTAGAATGAGAAGGTGTTGCCCCTGTACACGGGTGTCATTATCTACGAGCAGGAGAGCTAAATTTATCATATGCCACTTCATAATGAATTCAAGCTCAAGCACCGTCTCTCTCCATCATTAAAGAAATGGCCACTGCATTTTTCCCAAAGACCCCATTAAGCATAATGGAATCATTCACCGCACATCTTGGCGACAAAGATTATTATTTTACCCTTTCAGCAAGCCATAAGCTCCACACTTACCTAAGGCATAATCCAAACTATCCCAAGACATTTGAAAATTGAGTACCAAAGTGCTTTGGCCACGTCACTGTGAAGCCCTGCTGTAACACCCCGCTCCCCAATAAAGACATTTTAGAATTTTCGGAGAGCCAGTGTACTACAACTAAACTTGAATTAAAAAAAAAACTTTTCTTTTTAACAACGTGCCAGATGCAAAAGTTTCCATAAATAAAACAAATTTTAATAGATACTTAAAATCCAAAATAGAGTCTGCGGATGAACTTATTTTTAAAAAATACGGAAGTCTCATGTGCTTATCAAAATAATTTATTTAAACCTTAAACTATAAAACTAATCATAGCATAATTTGTCTAGGCCTCTGCCTCACCTCCCGGGGTCAAGTCCTATCCTGCAGTCTCATCCTTACAAATGTCATTGTCAGGGGTGGTTTAAAAATATAAAAATATACAAAAAAGAGTTAAATAAAATAATAAACATAAGGTTCTTGAAAAACGTGCACACTTATAAATACATACGTAAATAACATGAACATTAACATGAATATGAACTTATCTTATCATAGGCCGTTACCTACTGTTGACCCCCATGAGTTAGGGTTAGCGAATCTAAGTAGATTTCGAATCTGGTTATGGCCGCGGGTTGTGGAAGTCATACATAAGAAAGACATACTGGATGCACTACCAGCATGCACGACCTGGCAATGCAATATGCCCATAACATAGGTATCGTCTTCATATCATAACATAGGCCATTACATATCTTATCATTCATACTTCATCATAATCATACTTGCATACTTTTCATATCATAGATTTCAAAAGAAATCGCATGCATACTTCTCAGATCATATCATAGATTTCAAATGAAATTGCATTCTTTCATAAATGTCTTGATACATGTTTCCTCACATACAATCATGATTTTTTATAAATATAAAACCTTCACATAAAATCATACATGGCTTTCATAAATTATTTTAATGCATAACTCTCACATAAAATCATGATTTTTCATAAATCTTTTGATGCATAACTCCTTTCATAAAATCATGAGCTTTCATAAATAATTTAATGCATAATTCTTCATGTAAAATCATAGATTTTCATAATTTTATCGTGTCTTGGGTACATAAAAAGGGCTTCCAATGGAGGGCATACATGCATAATAGTTTTATAAAAAACAAGTAGTTTACTATATATACGTGTAAGGGTATGATCATACTACTTACCTTGCAACGCTAATCCACTATTTTTCGGGGCTCGACTGATTTCTTATAAGATAGACACGTAGCTTACATCAATTTCTACTTCAATTTCTACTTAAACACGTACCTCGTAATTAAACCTGAAATTCCAACTTAATCTATATTTCCATAAACTTTGGTCGTTCATAATTCTAAAATCACATTGACTCCATAATATTGAAATTAGTTTTGTATATCTAGAATTTATATGGCCAACTTAGAATACAACTCTACCACAATGATACATGTAAAAAAAAATCCTCAAGCCCAGCCCTCTATTGACTTAAGAATACACTGGCCGTGTGGCTTAGGGCCCAAGGGCCTGTTATGAATCAAAGGGTCTGGGGATAAAAAAAACACACAGAATAAAAATAATGAAGGAATGCCGTGCGTAAACAAAATCGAGGCAAGAGAGAGAGAGAGACGTGCAATACACCTAGAGGAAGCGGCACGGTAAGGCAGCTTTGGGGTGGATGGAGGTGTTGGCGATGCGATTGGGTCCTCTGGGCAGGGTGGTGCGACGCCGAGAGAAGGAGTGAGGGATTTCTGTTAAGCCGAAAACAACCGAGAGAAAGAGGAGGGGGGCAACGGTCGTGGGCTTACCGGGATGGAGTGGGTGCCACGGGGTTGAGCTGGTTGGCAGTTTCTGGCACCGTGGGTGGTACTACGATGTCCTTTGAAGTGATGTTGGCATGGTCTGGCAAGGAGGTTGCCACAAAGGGGCTATGGTTTCTCTTTTTTTTTTTTTTTGTGGTTGCTCGACAGTGGTTGGCAAGGACTGTGTGCTGTTGCAAAGAGGAGGAGCAACGGTGATAGGAGGCTATGTGCTCGTGGCAAAGGGACTGGCGAGGTGCGGTGGTTTTTAGCTCATGGTGGGGTATAAAAACTCTATTTTGAGTGTTTTAAAAAGAGGTGGTTGTGTTGTTTGCCGTGGCTGTGACCGTGGGGGAAGGCGTGGGTGTACAGTGGTGCTAGGCAGAGGCTATGGTGCTACTGGCCAGTGTTTGGACGTACTCTATGGTGGATTCCATCGAGGTGGTGGTCTGGTATGGAGAGAAATTGCTACGGAGTTTCTGTTTTCATGGGTTTGCTAAAAGTGTGAGTTTTCCTTCTCTACCGATTTGTGTTGTGTTTATTACTGGAGGGTCTTAGGGTAGTTTTATAGGCAGGGGGAAGGGAGGTATCGTGGATCAAGGAGGTTGGATAGAGTTTGGAGTTGAGAGGCATACGTGCATGTGCATGTGAGTGGATAAATACATAAGAGACATGCATGGTTGTGGTTTATAAAGGAAATCAGTCAGGAGTTTTATTATGAAAAGGAAAGCACAATGGTAATAGAGTTTGGAGTCTAATACTCATGAGCTTGGAGTAAAAAAATAATAATAATGAAGCCTTAACTCTAGGTTCAATTAAAACAAATCTACCCGATAAATTCTTTTATGGGCTTTAACTCATTTATTGAGCCTAATAAAGTTATCCGTAATTTATCCCTAAAAATATAGGATTGGATCATTACACATGCTTTCCTATACATCCAGCTCATCTCATCCACAAGAGTAATCTCCTTGACAATGTGAACAACCTAATTTTTCATTGTTGTCTCTTTGTTAGACAAGAACTCTTACCCATCACTTCAATATCATAGAGATTGAACGAGTATTAATTTCATCCTAACACGTTTGAAAACATGAAAAGAATGAGTAGCCCCATTGAGCTACCACTCTAATATAGTACACGAATCTCCTCAAAGATCATAACCAAACATGGCTCTAAATTTTTTTATTGGAACCTAGTGTCCGGAACAGCGTCTCAACTAATCCCAGTGGTTCAAAGGCCTTGGCAAAGAGTTTCCCGCAAGTGCACCTCGGTTAATTCAAAGGAAAAGTCTCCCAATTCGATGGCCCCTAGAGATTGTTTACACCTAAGGGGATTTGAACCTTAGACCTAAGGGGAGCATACCCCTAAACCCAAGGCCTTTACCACTTGAGCCAACCCCTAGGAGTTTTGCTCTAACATTTATTACTGGTATAAAAGGATCTAGTAGCCTAGTCCAATTAGATGGGAGATTTGTTATAGTCACACGGAAGGTCATCTATCTAATAATGAACTAATTAGAAATACGAAAACGACAACGCCACAACAGTGGCTCAAAGCTTTCAAGAATCAATGGAATCAATTTTCTTTACCTTGCTCATCTTTGGCGGGTTTTAGCCTAAAGGATTTTGCTGTCTCAGAGTCTACCCCATCTAATACCACTGCTTGATACTCCTTAATCGCACCTCCATTGCCAAGATCCTTGCCCATGAAGGTTATATAATACTTGATTCTGTTGGTAGCCTAACCCATTACCTTCAAGACCTTAACAAACTATTGGCATCTACACACCAACCAAAGCCATCACGAATTTTCACAACTTTCAATTTAAAAAGATGATGCTGATTAAAACTTTAATAATGATGATGACGATGATCAGAATAATAATAATAACAGAAAAAAAGGAAAGCTTGAACCGACGATTGTATTCGTCGATTGCGAGCTGCGAATACTATTTATACATATCATAGTCGTAGTCTATGTTGTACGATTGAATTCAGTGGAAACAATTGACGCCAGGGATGTCAGAAACATCAAAGCCCTAACCCAACAAATGACACGAAAAGATGGAGGCCTTAAGCAAAAAATTAAAGCTGGAGTAAGCGTAGACAATGATAATAGAAGATCGGATCAAATATAGTTAGACTCACGTCACTCTTCGAAACTTGTCCCCTTTAGGAATAGGCTTCCTCTAGTGTCATCTCATCTCAGTATTCATTTAGCTGGTTAAGTAGTGGCGAAGGTGAAGAATATTTCTTTTGGTGAGGACTAATTCTCTTTCCAGCTTGTCGTAACCAAACAATTCCACAAGACCCATTTCGTTCGTTTTCGTTGCTTTTCAAGCGATAACACAACATTTGGAGAAACACGAAGACAAACCTAGCTGTTGCCGCACTCGCACTCGCACCCTCCCTCGCCTCAAGTAGACCTAAAGAATCATTTAACATGACATTTTTGAATCATCTAGGACCATATAATATAGATGGAAGTCTGGGAATTAGAGTCACCTTTCCCTTTTGTTTTTGAGTTGGACACAAGATTGTGTCTGACCGGAATGCCTTGAGGCTTTCACCTACCTCAGGCCTGCAATCTTAGTCTCTTGATTGATCGTAGAATCTAGAAAAACACAGAGGGTCTTTGTAAACATAGGGAGATACCAGAATCAATCAAGAAGAAATGATTTTAATTTTTTTGGAAGGTTCAGCTAGGGGTGCTCCCCGCCCCTTATGGGGCGAGGTCACCCCTTCCCTGCCCCTACCCCTGCCCTCGCATGGGCAGGGGTGGGGATTTTTTCCCTGTAATCCGCCTTTGTCCATGGGGGGCGGGGTACCCCGTCTGTTGCATAGGGTGCGGGGGTGGACCTCCATTTGTTCGCCCCTTGCCCCCTCCTCCCCTCCCCGGTTCCCCCAATTTATTACAACAAACCCAAACACTAGAACAAGTTACAAACTCCGATCAAGAGAGATTTATCTATCTCGGTGTCTATTACAACAATGAACAAACCCAGATCAAGAGAGATTCATCTACCTCGGTGTCTGTTACTTTCATGGAAAATGAAATCGATTCCTCTCGGCAGCGTCTGCTACAACAAACCCAATCGAGTACTCTCTGCCGGCATCTATTACTTTCATGGCAAACGAGATCGAGAAAGTTTAGGATGAATGAGATCAAGATGAGAGAGATTGAGACAAGAGAGATTGAGAGAGATTGAGAGAGTTCGAGAAAGTTTGGGACGAGAGATCGAGACAAGAGAGATTGAGAGAGTTTGGGAAACTAAGTTTTTTTTTTTTTGGGGGGGGGGGGGGGGGTTTGGTCGGCCTTATACATGTGGGAGCGGGGTAGGGGATTTACGGAGCGGGGCTGAGCCCCCTCCGTCCCCCACCCCCTCAACGCCCCTTTCATATGGGCAGGGGTCCCCACCCCCTTCTGTGCTGAGTGGATCCCCCGCCTCACCCAGGCGGGGGCGGGGCAAACGGGGTGGTGGGCACCCGTTGCCCACCCCTAGGTTCAGTTCAGCCGACAACAACCTACTTTACAAAAAGCTCATATGTACATAGTAGACTCATGGATGCAAAAAGGGTATCATATCCCAGGAATAAAAAGTCCCATTGACATGTACATATATTTCTTCCATACAAGATACATTTAAGAGGACCACGAAATGTTAGAATTTTGTAGATTTATTTATTTATTTTCTAATCATAGAATTTTGTAGATTTAACTTATAAATAACATATGATGAGAATGGTATATTGATGTTGGAAAAGTATCCCTGTCAATTAGGATTTCTATATTTTCGACCTTAATTATAAGATTCGAGTTTTCAAGCATCTGCATTAGGATCTACGATCAATATCATCATCACCCGTTTGGATTTAAGATGAGTTGAGATGGTTTTAGATGAGTTGAATAAAATATTATTAGAATATTATTTTTTAATATTATTATTATTTTAGGATTTGAAAAAGTTGAATTGTTTATTATATTTTGTGTAGAAATTTGAGAAAGTTGTAATGATGAGATGGGATGAGTTGATGTGAGTTTCCAATCCAAACTGGGGAATATATAAAACTTGTTTACCTCTTAGCTTGAAAATGCACGCATGCTTCATCTTCAAATTAAACTACAAATGGTACTAGCATCTATTCCATTAAATGTTATCTCTATAGCTCATCTTAGATATTTTTAAGTCGTGTTTGTTTCATTGGAAAAAAAAGAAAGGTTTTTCACACAGCATGAAAGACGTAGATATCATTGTAGAACATATAAAATGAAAAGAGATAGCTCTTTACCTTACAAAGGGTGCATAGCTTCACACCCTGAAATGTGAAATTATTTATCCTGATCTTTGAACACATGTCTTCAGCTAATGGTTCACAACCATTTACCAGGATGCAGAAAAATGGAAGTAATTAAAACTTTTAAAGATTCTAGACATGTAACACCTGAGTCTAGTGCCAAGCCACTTTCTAAATCTTTTTTTTGGATTTATACATATGAAGAGCCCATGATGCTAATGGGCTTGCTATTTTAGTACTTTTCTTAAATATTTTTGGGTCGGATGAAAATCCTTTTTATGGGCTGAAAAAATTTATGGAACATGTATAATTTTTTTTTAGGATGAGTCAAGGCCCAAAACTCAAAGAAGTCCATTTATTAATTTTTTTGTTCACTACGAAACATGGGCCAAAATTTGAAATGGGCCAAAAGCCCAAGCCCATGAGATTTGGTATCGCCCACCACGACATGCATGTTCATTTCTTCTGCATGCACGCTTCCTTCCGCTAGGGTAAACAACAACATTGTATATTCACATGTTACACAAGTTCACGCAGCCCCCATAGACTCTTCATGCACGGCTTCATCACGTCCGTTTTCCACGGCATGCATGATGCATGTCTCTTTCCTTTCCTTCTCTAGGGTTTCCCATCGCCTATATATATACATACGTACCTGCTTGTGATAGTCTACCAAGCTATGGTTGCCTCAAACCTAAACTAAAGCCTCCTTTCCCACGTCGTTGCACTATGGATAACCAAGACCAGCAGCAATCACGGATACCACCGCCTCTCAGGCATTGCGTTCTTTGCTATCATCCTAGCGTCAACCATGGGACCAATGTGGAACAGCACCACCAGCCACTCCTTATCTTCACAACATTTTTTAGATGATTTGAAAGTTTCAATTGAGGATCAAGATTATGGAGCATGGGTGATAAGGTGTTTTTAAGCATAGTGGATTAAGCATAGAAGGTTTCTATGAGTATTGATGAATTTTATTAAATGATTTTGTCATGTTCTGATGACTTGGTATTTTGAAATGTTGATTATATTTAGGTAGTTGGTTTGAAACTATAATTTTTATATGATATTGAGAATTTGGAGTCTATACATATAGTATTGGAATGTGAGTTTAAGTGTCAAGAAATAACTCTCCAACCCCTTTTGGACTGGGGCATTACAAGACAAGTGTTTAAGACACAGATTCAATGGCATTTGGTCAGGATTAGTGGTTGGTATTGACTTTTATAGCAGTGAATGTCTAAATATAGGTAGTGCATAGTTCATTGATGTTTAAAGATCATGAAATAAAGAGACGTGATAAGAGTGGATACTTGGGCCTAAACGGTTAACTATTATGTACGAGATTGTTGAGAAGGTCATATCCAGTGATCCTTGCAAAAGACATATGTTGAGATACACGTTTAAAATTCTATGTGAATAGTTTATGAATAGTAGTGTCTGCAAGAGCCACTTGGTATTGTTTTGTCCCATTATGCAGACAAGCCAACAAGTCTTTTAAATGCAACTCCCAAAATAGGCCAAAACTCTTATCTATGAAGCCAAACTTCAACCTTTGCTACATTTTGCCAAGCAAATGCCATGCATCACATTAATAGTCACCACATAGAGCTTGATGAATCCCATCAATCTGGGAAGAATTTAATTCAGCCCCCTTTCTCTTACTCTTGTCAGACGCCACCTTTTTACTTGCCAAAAGGCACAAAATCTAAACAAAGTCCCTCCATCTTCCACAACATCATTGCCCAATTTGATCATCTCAATGGACCAACACTTGCTCGCAAGCCTACTCTATCTCTATTAGTTAGTCCATCTGGGAAAACTTGCATGGCTCTTACAAAAACTGTCAGTGGAGACTTCCAGTTTAAAGGTACCTTGAACCCACAACCAAACTTTGTCTTTCTAACTCCACAGCCAATTCTATCCAAAATATGGAACCATCCTCATCTTTGGATAACAAGCAAAGGAACGACATGGACATTATTCCTCTAGAAATCCTTGCACCTATTGATATCACACCTTTTTCTACCATCCCACTAGGCACTGCAAATTTCATTCCTTCTGAACAAGATCTGTCCGAGTCACCACCAAAACCATTACCAAAACCATTACCACGCCCATCCATTGAAATCATTTCTTCTAAAAAGGGGTTCTTGAACTCACTGAGAGAGATCTACCACCAAAAAGAGAGAGAACACTCTTCTAGAATATTAGAGTTTGACATCCCTGCTAAGATGGAATCAACCTTCACAGTTGGAGCTGGAGGAGCATGTAGCATGGAGGAAGACCCTCCCTTGTCATCATTCATGACAAAAGTCAAGAAGGAGGGAACCTACAGAAGAACCAGGAAAACCAGAATGCAGTATTCTTCATATCATAAGTCATATGCAACACGAGCAGGTAGTAATACCCCACTAACAAACCATGTCCTTTTATCTTCCACAATCCAAATGGCCGAGGCGACAGAGCCTGATCTGCCCCACAAAAAGGAATGAGAGTTCTGTTTGGGAACTGCAGAGGCATAGCCCGACCTATTGCAAGGAGAATTCTAATGGCTCACATCAAGACTCATCATCTTGATGTGGTTTTCTTATCTGAGACACTTTTGAATGATGCTAAGACTAATTCTATTGTTAATAGTTTAGGATTTTCTTTATCTTTGCATATCCCATGCCAAGGTAGGAAGGGAGGGCTTTTGGTAATGTAGCGCCCTGGTGTATATATAGAACCAGTTTATATTTTTTGCAACATTATCTCTATGCTTGTGTACTCTAATCCTGCTTATATGCCATAGTTACTTTTAATGGTTTACTGCCCTGCTCATCATTTTCAAAAGCGTAATTTTTGGGACCTATTTTATAAGATCAATCAACTTTCTCTGGCCCCATTTTAGCACTAGGAGATTTTACTCTATCCTCAATAGCTAAGAGAAGCTTGGAGGCAGGCCTTTTGCCTCTAATTCCTCATCTAGTGGCTTGAGAAATTTCATGGATGAGGCAAGTTTTGCTGGCTTAGGTTACAATGGCCCTTGTTACACTTGGACTAACAATAGAATGGGCCAAGGTAACATTAACAAGAGATTAGACAGAGCCATTGCTCATCCTTTTGCTCCATCCTGATGCAAAGATCTTACATCTGCCCATTTACAATTTTGACCATTCCCCCCATCCTCTTAAACTCTGAAAAACAAACCCACGCCAGCAAAGCCTTCAGATTTGAGGAGTTTTGGGCTAGGGATCATAATTGTATTAATGTCATTAAGAAGGCTTGGGACTCCAACCATAGGAGTATTCCTCCCTTTATTTTCATGCAAAAGTTGAAAATGGTCAAAAGTGCTCTCAAAAGTTGGAACTTTAGCCACTTTGGTCATATTCAGACTAGCATCAAGACCCTTTCCAACCTACTGTCTCAAATTCAGTCTCAGAGTCCCTCTCATAATCTCTCCAATCAAGAGGACTCTATCAGAAATAGTCTCAATGAGCAGTTGAAAAGAGAAGAGATTTTGTGGAGACAAAAGTCTTGAGTTTAGTGGCTCACAACCACTTACGTGAATACCAAATTCTTCCATATGTCCTCCACTATGAGAAGAATAACAAATGAGATACACTATCTCAGAACTTCTAACAATTCTTGGGATTCAAATCCTCTCAATATTCAAATCCAGTTCCAAGATCATTTCAAGAAAATCTTTCAAATCTCTTACCTAGATTGCCCTGATGACCTCTCTAATATGTTTCCTAATAAAATTAGTGAGGAGGATAACCTTATGCTTCGTAGGATTCCCTCTGATGAAGAGATCCTCTCCACCATTATGCAAATCCTCTCTTCTAAATCCTCGGGACCTAATGGTTTTACTGGTTTTTTTACAAGACCTATTGGAATATTGCCAAAGAGGATTTGAATAAAGCTGTGAGGAACTTCTTCACCTTTGGTCATATGCTTAAGGAGATGAATCATGCTAACATAGTTCTCATCCCTATGATTGCTTCTCCTAGCATAGTTCACCATTTCAGGCCTATTAGTCTCTCTAATGTCTGTTACAAGATTATCTCGAAAATTCTCCCCAACAGACTTGGCATAAGTCTTATGTATATTAAGATTGACATGGAAAAAGTCTTTGACTTTATCACTTTATAGAGTGAAAATTTCTCTTAACCATTTTTAAGAGTCTTGGTTTCAACCCTACTTGGATCAACTGGATAAAAGAGTGAATTAGTACAACTTCTTATTCTATTGTCATCAATGGAATGCCTCAAGGCTATAACTTACCTAGTAGAGGTATTTGACAGGGATACCTTCTTTCCCCATTCCTTTTTATTTTAGGTAGTGAAGTTCTAACCAGACTTATCATTAAGCAGGAGCATGTTCACAACATCACTGGTATTAGGATTAGCAGATCTGGACCTACTTTACACCATCTCCTCTTTGCTGATGATCTCATCTTTTTTGGTTGTGCTAATGTTAACATAACCAAAGCTTTCCTAGATTGCCTAGAGACCTATACTGCTTGGTCTGGTCAGAGGGTTAGTGCTTCCAAATCTTCTATTCATTTCAGCAAAAACACTAGCATTGATGCCATTAGAGATATCAAGGACATTCTTAATTTTAGCCTAGCTCCTTCGTGAATTAAGTACCTAGGCTTACCTCTTAACTTTGGTTCTCCTCAAAGACATCATTGCAATGAGATTTTGGATAAGATTATGAGTAAGCTTTCTGGGTGGAAATCAAAGTTGCACTCCCAAGCAAGGAGAGCCATCCTCATTAAATATGTAGCTAGTGCCATTCCTGCTTACACCATATCCACTACCTTACTGTCCAAGCATATGGCTAGGAAGATTGATAAGTCTCTCAAGAGGTTTTGGTGGGGTTTTTATCCTGATCATAACTACACCCCGATCACTTGGAAGTCCATCTATAAACCCAAATTTGTTGGTGGTCTTGGTATCAGGCTTGCCGCCAACTTCAACAAGGCTTTGATGAGTAAGTGCCTTTGGCATTTAATTAGTAATGAGACCAGCATTTGGAAAGATATGATCACTGAAATTACCCAAGTACCCATGTGTATTCATGAAAATATCCACCAATTCACTTGAACAAATTTGTTAGATCTCAATTTAACAATTATTTAATCAAATGAACATATAAAGTAAACAAATAAATTGCATGACACAATGATTGGTGACGAAGGGAAACTCTTCAAAGGTAAAACCTTACGGGGCAGCCAAATCCAGAAAAGTCAATTTTATTATTTGAAAATCAAATTACAAGTAAGTTCTCAATTACAAAACTTTTGTTAATTGACTCTCTTCACCAAACGAACTACTCGTTTGTCTCTATAGTAGTAGCAGCCAAAGCCTCTGGTGATCTTCAAACATTGGCTTTTCTCCTGAAACTCCAGTGGCTGAAACTCGACTAATCATTTCTCCAACATGGAGCATAATCACACTCTTTGAAAGAAACAATATGAAAATTCTCCAACGAATTTTCTAACTAAAATATGCACTGGAAATTACTCTAGAAAATATCTAGATCTGAATTTCTACAGATCCTAACCAGTAGGATCCCTTAAATAAACAATCTGAAAGTAGTTTTAGTTTCAACAAGACTCTGTTGATGGATCAAATCTATCGCAACACGTCTCCTAACGGAATACTGACATCTATGCTAAATCTTCTGTGCAGTAATAGATTTCAATTCAACATCTTCTCTGGATAAGTGCAGATTTCTTGGGACTCGATTTTCACACTTATGACTTATCTAAACAACCTCTAATACCTCCTAGATATTCTTAACATTATTATAGATAAACTCAATAAATAATTTACATTCATCCAAAATTACAAACTTAATGATAGGATAAACTCTATCATTTTAGTCACCTAATCATATACAAACTTATCAACTTAGTCACCTAATCCTAGCCAAAATCTTGCATCTATAATCTCCCCCTTTGGCGGATAGGTGACAACCTCTTGTATCTACAATCTCCCTTTTGGCGGATTAGTAACAAAATAGACTTTAATGAATGTAATATAGGCCTGTCAAAACACAACTAGCAAACCAAGAAGTCGAGTAGAAATTCCAAGCAAATAATCGAGAAGAAAAAAAATAATGACAAAGAACAATGACTAAGATTAGTACTATCAAAGTTCACACGATTTAAAGTCTAAACATGTTATAGTCCAACATCAAAATTATGTCCAACAAAAATTAACTTAAATGAAATCAATCATCAAGTAAAAGTTTCTAAAGTAATTTTTGCAAACCAGAATTTAGTTCTCTCCCTCAATATTATAATTAGTTCTCCTCTTCAATTTTAAACTATCTTAAACATACCAAAAATAATCATTCAACTTCCACTAAGCAAATTCATTAAACAACACGCTTACTCAAACTCCCCCTAAATTTCACAATACAAACAAATCAAAGCTCTTCTCTCCACTCCCCCCTTTTGTTAACTAAACTGACAAGAATCACTATATTTCCAATGATAGCTGTCATATGTGAATGACATGATGAACCACTCGGAAGTGTCTCGGTTTCCACAAGGACCAATCATTCTTATGCTCTACATGTACAAGTAAGAAAACCATATCAAAGATGCACAAATACAGATTATGATATGGTTGAGGTATAAACACAAACACTTGGTGGTCATTTGATTAAAACCGAGATGTATAAGCACTTAACCCAAAAAAATCAAGTCTTTGTACATCAATAAATTATATTCATGTAATCCTATGTATAAATGCATACGCAACCCAACAACAATCTAAGTCCCAACTTCACGTATCAACTATCAACTACCCAATCTCCATATATATGTGCCGAACCCTAGAATTTGAGAAAGAGAGGGATTTGACTAAAGTGTACTTTCCATGATACCGAATAATTGTATGAGATTGACAGAGAAGTTGTGACTAGGGCTGGAGATGAGATGAAGGTGACGTGAGTGTAAGTGAGAAGTAATATCGGGGGAGTGGGAGGGGGAGGGGGGAGTCTGGGCGTGTGTTTGTGTTTGGTAAAAATAACTTGAGTCACTTAAGTGACTAGCGACCGTGCATGTGCTTTGTGCCTTAGAGTCCCACTAGCACTTATGCCAATAAACCAGAAACCAAGTCCCAGACTTCTACTTCAGAATCACAAATACCCAACACTAACCCAACCTCAAAAATAAAAAATATTGCATATATTTTATATTTTCATCACTTTATTTATTTTCTATAAAATAAGCAATAAATAAAAATAATAAAACCAAAATTAATCTTTGTCTTATATATATAGAACTTGATGAAAATAACATGCCTAGATGTACCTCAGTTCAAACATAGTGTCACTCACAAAAAATACAATAAAATATACTCATTTGCACCAATGACAATGAATGTTCACACCTCATAAGATCATCAATGACAAAGTTCATGTGAGTGTGTGAGTGAGCAAACTTATATAGAAAAAGTAATTGTTTATTTCTTTTTCTTTTCAATATATTTTTTATAATATTATTCATGAGTATTGTCTTCTTATAGATGCTCCCAAGAGATTGTCACTCACCTTAAAAATCAAACTTTATGCTAGGGTTTAGATACACGAGTGTCTCCTCCAAACACTAGTTTGCACAACCCTTGTTTTTTTATGTTCCATTTTTGTTAATCATCTTTTTCCACAATGATTTGAGCATCAATTCTTTCTATAGGACTTAAAGGACAGATCTTTGTAGGGTGTTTGTCTTTTTTCGCAATGATTCAACACCAACTTTTTTTATATGGATCAACCATTTGTGTTTGGCAAGGGGAGATCCCTTTATTATTATACTAGGTTTAACTAGTATTAGTCAATTCAAGGCATGAACTCCCTCTATGGTGAGCATCTCAATAATAAATATGAAACTTAATTATAATGAACATGCATATAAGCTTCTCGTAGTGCTTGTAAATGAACTTTGTCAAGATGACTTATAGGATTAGTATACACAAAGTGGACTGCACAAAATAGATAGATGCATAAGTTCTAGAGTTTACTATGTGAGAACACAAGTGCTCAAACCTTGACATATCAAGCATGCACTTTCCTTTAAAAATTAGAAACAAACTAGAAAACCAATAATGTATTTTAAACTGAAGAAACAGAAACACAAAACAAAACTAAACAAAAACGCATGTCCTAGGCTAATGATATGCAAGAACATGCAAGTGGTCCTATTAATATGACACGACTTCTTCTTTGACCACCTACATTGCTTTAAGTTTTGACATATTCTTTTCATCAACACCACTTTGTATGATCTTTTCTTTGTTGTGAAAACAAAATTCTGCTAGTTCACCAAGCTTGATACTTATGAAGGTGATTTGTTGACTCATCTCATCAACTTAATTTTTTAGAGTTTTTCCCTTCCGTTTTAACTTTCTTTCACCTCCATTTTTTTTCACTTTATTCGAGTTAAAATAATATGGACTTATATGGCCAGCAACAGTACAATGATGACAAGTAGGAATAAACTTCCTACATACTTACCTTTCTTCAGCCTTTTTGTGGTTGATTTTCCATGCAGATGTTTTGAATAAATTGACTTGGATACAACATGATTTTGAGCATTTATACTTTGACTTCCTTTGACAAAAACAATACCTTTAGAAGTAGTGGCAGTGGATGATGAGGTTTGATGTTCTTTGCCTTTGGAAGTTGTGTATCCTAGGCCAGTTTTATCACAACTTGACTTTTTAAAGCTCAACATTTCTTCCAATTTTCGTGTTACAATTTTTTGTTTGCACTCCTGAAAATTTTTATTTCTCTTTCTAGTGCAACATTTTGATCATTTAGCCTTGATACTTCAACACTAGAAATTTTCAGCGCTTCAACAAGGTTATTCTTTTCATTCTCTACACCTGTGAGTTTATTATACAACTTGTTGAGTTTTTTTAGCTTGACCACTTTTTCACATAAATCATTATATGTTTTATGTACACTCAGCTCATGGTCAGCATCAACAATAGCTATATCTAAGTCACTATCATAAAATTCACTTTTAGATTTTGTTTGCACAATATGAGAAAAATCATTAACAACAATTGAAAAAGCCATAAAAGAATTTTCATCATCAGATGATGAACTTAAAGTTTCATATTCTAAACTGCCACTAAGTATGACATTCAGTGCTTTTACTTTGTTTTTCTTAAAGTTTGGACATTCAATTCTTATATGACCATATCCTAAGCATTCATGGCACTTTACTTTATCAATTTTTTCATATTTTTCTTTATACCATTTTTCAAAATATTTTTTCTTTGCATGAAATTCTTTACCTTGTTTTTGCTTTCCACTAGCTTTCTTGTTAAACAAGAATTTTTTTGCAATGAGATTTATATCCTCATTGTTCAATTTTTTTTTATCAGAAAAATAATCTTGATCCTCTTTTACTTTTTTAAAGCAATGGAATTACTTTTTCTTTTTTGAAGAAGTGATGATTCATATGTTTGAAAGGAGCCGACCAGTTCTTCAACCTTAAAAGCATCCAAATCCTTACTTTCCTCAATGGCTGTAATCTTTGGGCGAAATCTTTCAAGCAAGGATCTTAAAATCTTTCTCTTGACCCTTGAATCCTCCATCTTCTTGCCGAGATTAAACCTGGAATTAACAATATCATTAAGTCTAGCATAGAAATCGTTAAAGCTCTTATCTTCTAGCATTTTAATATCCTCAAATTTAGAGGTTAGCATTTGCAATTTCGAATTTTTTACAATTCTTGTGCCTTTATGTGTAACGTCCAAATATCTCAAACTTCTTTGGCAATCTCACACATTGAGATTTTTTTAAATTCATCGAGAGATGCAACCATAAAAATAACATTAAGTCCTTTGCTATTCCAATTGCAATTGGTGATATGATCTCTAGTCCAAGCATCAAGAGATGTCTCGGCCTTAATTCATCCTCGTTCAATTGCATACTACACACATTTATCCAAAGACATGAGGAAAGCCCTCATACAAACTTTCCAATAAGCATAATTTTCCCCATCAAAATGTGGCGGGACATATAACGACAATGACATGATCTATAGGGGCACGTATCACACTTAGATGAGTGAACCACGCTTTGATGCCAATTGAAATTACCCAAGTACCCCTGTGTAGTCACGAAAATATCCACCAATTCACTTGAACAAATTTGTTAGATCTCAATCTTGCAATTATTTAATCAAATGAACATATAAAGTAAATAAATAAGTTGCATGACACAACGATTGGTGACGAAGGGAAATCCTTTAAATCAATTTTATTATTTGAAAATCAAATTACAAGTAAGTTCTCAATTGTAAAACCTTTGTCAATTGAGTTTCTTACTTGACCAGACTAACGATCTGTTTGTCTCTACCGCAGTAGCAGCCAGAACCTTTGACGATTTTTAGACATTGGATTTTCTCCTGGAACTCCAGTGGCTGAAACTCGACCAATCAATTCTCCAACATAGAGCACGATCACACTCCATGAGAGAAACAATATGAAAATTCTCCAAGAAATTTTCTCACCAAAATATGTACTGGAAAGTGCTCTAAAAAATATCTAGATCTGAATCTCTACAGATTCCAACCAGTAGGATCTTTTAAATAAACAATCTGAAAACAGTTTTAGTTTTAGTAGGACTTTGCTGACAGATCGAATCTGTCGTGAAGACGTATTCTGATGGAAGGTTGACATTTGCGCTAAATCTTCTCTATAGTAACAGATTTTTGTGCAACATCTTCTCTAGATAAGTGCATATTCCTTGTGACTTTATTTTCATACTTATGACTTATATAAACAACCTCTAGATAAATTTAATATTGTTATAGATAAACTCAATAAATAATTTATATTCATCCAAAATTACAAACTTAATGATAGGATAAACTTTATCATTTTAGTCACCTAATCCTATCCAAACTTATCAATTTAGTCACCTAATCCTAGCCAAAATCTTGCATCTACAATCACCCATAAGTACTTGAGGAACAGTAGCTTGAACTATATTCAAGCTAAAATGACTGACTCCAAATTCTGGAAAATTTTTGTCAAGCAAAAAGGCTACATCATTTCCAGCTTGTGCTTTCAGATCAACAATGGGGTCAGTGCTAAGGCTTGGTCTGATCCTTGGATACGTAGTTTACCTACCAGACTCCCTTCCCCTAGATCCATGGACACTAGGACTGACCCCCTTCTCAAGGTCTCAGAGCTTGTTCTGGAGGAACCCAAGAGATGGAATTCCCTCTTCCAAACTCTCTTTTCTCAGTCCTATGTGGAAGCTATAGAAAACAACCATCTCTCTTATTACAACTATCAAAATCTGAGTGACATTCCTCGTTCGGTCCACCATTCTTCTAGTAAGTTTTCTGTCAAGTTAGCTTACACAACCATTGTTTGTAACCATTCTGAGCTCAATGACCTCCCCACCAGCCAATGCTGAAAAAAGCTCCGATCCCTCAAAATCCAGGATCGACTTAAGCTCTTTCTTTGGAAAGTCCTAAATGACATCCTTCCCACTTGACAATCTCTTGGTAATTACCTTCATCTCCCCAAGGACCAACAATTCTGCCCTATTTGCCATAAGGAAGTAGAGGATACCATCCACCTTTTTCTCAACTGTCCCTTTACTGGAATTCTTTGGAGACGGGCCCCTTGGCCACTGGATGTTTCAACTTTTAATCCTCTAGGTATTAAGAATTGCGTCTAAACAATTCTCTATCCTAGTGCCAACCTCAATCTTTTTGATTTTGATGCTCATCATTTTCAACTCTTTGCTGTGATTGCCTTGGACAACATTTGGTTTAATCGAAACCAAAAGATCCACAATGGTAGTTCCTTAAATATTGAGCCGTTTTCAAAAAAGACCATTGATATATATTAGGATCACTGTAAAGCTTGGGAATGGAAAGTTGATAACATGTTGCAAACCTAGAAACCACCTGAAATGGAAGACACCAACTCTATATCCTTTGATGTTGCAATAAGAAGGAATGTGAGTACTTTAGCAGCTTGTGCAAGTCTTGGCTAGGGGAGATCATTTTTGTGGTTACTAAATTCTTTTGCACCATTGATCCTAATTATGGAAAAGCTATGGCAGCCTTCATTGGAGTCATTGAATCTCACCACAAAGGATTCAAGAGACTTATCATAGAAGAAGATTCGGTTGATGCCATACTAGATTCAAGAGACTTATCATAGAAGGAGATACTAGATTTTGCTCAAGACCTTGATGATTTGCTAGCTATGAAATTACATCGATTTCAAAATCGATGTGCGTACTCTTTTGCGCTACGGGCATATTCCAACAATTTGTTTGGATACATCCCCTCATCAAAATTCCTCCTTGCCTCCTTAGCTTTCATATTGGCAAAGATGCCCCTTCCCTTTTTCCCTTGGGGTTGTAATACTTTTTAAATTACTTTTAACTGCTTTCCTTTTCTTTGAACGAAAATTCTTGAGGAAAAAACAATAATAATAAAAAAAGCTGTAGATTGGATGCATCCCTCAAGGTGATAAACGGTTACATTGTCAAATAGCACTACCATAAACCTATCTGACAATCTATCCACGAACTATCATCGACTTTGTGAGATTCCATATTGCACAATTTTAACATATGGCAAGTTATTTTGTAAATTCACTTTCTAGAGAAGTGGCACTATCTGTCAATTTTTTATTAATTAAATTAAATGCATAAATTATATTATTACAATCTGGATATATTAATAAGCATTACCCAAAAAAATAACATGATGAAAGTTTCCAGAAAAAAATCTCATCTAAAATAAAACCATATGCATGAGAGAGAGAGAGAGAGAGAGTAGTAAAAAGAGAGAAGGCACAAAAAACTCATCGTTGCCAATTATGTTTTATGTTTTTTTAGTGAAGTTCCCACTCCCACACAAGGAAAATAATCTCACTGACAAAAGCACGCTGCATAATCTCACTTAACCAAGGTACCATTGGACGCTTAAAGCAACATCAGACCAACATTAGAATGTCTAAATAAACACTAGAAGCACCATCTTTCCATTTAACTTGTATAATTCATGTTTCCGAATTCCAGCAGCATTGTTAAACTCCATACGCATTTCACCTCTGAAAGTTTTCAAATACAACATGTTTCATCTGAAGGAAACCAAGAAAGGTCAATGGTCTGTATAAAACATGCATATAGAATTGCCAAAATAAAAAAATCTATTGAAGTCACTAAATCAGGAGGTTTGAGACTAACATCTTCCAACTATTCTAATTTTTTTGATAAAATAATATTTATGTTTATTTTATTGGCACCAGGTATCTAGAAACAAAGTCCGGAGTAATTCTAGAGCTGCATAACCTCTCGACAAGTGGTATCAAATGAGTCATTGTTTCCCCATTCCTCCCACACATAAAGCACCAATTTATCACCTTTGTCCATCACCTCCTTAAATTATCGTAAGCAAGAATTTCCCCCTACGCAGGACTCCAAGTAATCTTCTGTGGGATATGAGAATTATCATGAGAAGTGAAGCTATGATAAATTTATTTCACTTCAAATGTAACTTTCTTGGAGGGGGTACAACACATCCGATCTTCTCTCCCCATTTATAATCTAACTGAGTACAACCAGGCAAAAAAGAAATACAGATAGAAAAAGATAGACACGAAGGGTACAAAATAATGGATACCTATCTCAACAAGAAGGGAAAGAAAGAGTTGAGAATAAAAGAGACACCCAGCACTGGTCTGAGCAACAAAGGATAGTAGGACAGTAATCTAGTGTATCTTTAAAATTTAACCCAACATAAATTATCAACAAAGGCTTTCAGTATTGCATATCATTGCACCAACAGCATACGAAGCAATAGTCAATTACTGAAAATCATTACTAGCATTTGAGTAAACAAGTCGTGCTTCCGTGATATAATATAAAAATACTAACCATTGCAAAGGTGATTTTCCCAAAACCACTGTCTCCCAGGATTGCCAAAATCTACATGAAATAATACAAAGATAAAGAATAAGTAAAAATCAACACTAATTTATCAAAAATAAAAGAAATAAAAATCAACACTAAATATTACTTATCAAAATCAAACTCAACACCAAAAATCTGTATAGCTTCTCTTAAATTACAAAGTTGGGGGAGCTTAAAGCTTTATTTTATAGAACTATATGTACTTGGGCCATTGCTGTTGACTTCAACGGCATGGACCTACATGATTTTCTTCTCTTCATTGCGCCTTCTTAGTTAGGGCAAACAGTTATTTTCTTCATGAGTATTGTACTGGACTATGCCCATTCATTGATCAATAAAATTTGTTTACTTATAAAAAAAAAAAAGTCTTGAAGTCGACACAACAATAGAATAATGCTAAGCAAAAAATTAAAGTTCCTGTAACCAATCTCCTATTTTATACACACTGGAGACTTTCTAATATATATTAATCCAAAAGTTTAAAGCCCAACACTTTGTAATAGCAATCAGAGGTTAATGCCCAACAAAATCTCCGGTTAAGATTAGAAAATGTTACTCTATTGACTTCCAGGACAGGCTCCATCTCCTTTCCATAACCAAAAGTTTTTGAATAACTGACAGAAATAGGCTGGAGATAATGGCTAGAAAAGATTGATAGTTGGCGAATGAGAACAAGAGGATTACAGGACAAGAAGCTCAAATCAGGAGTTGGTGGATAAATATCTAATAGAATGAGAAGGTAGTTAGTTATGAATTAGTACAGTGGCAGTGGAAGATTAGGGAGGGATATAGAGTATATTTCAGTGTGGAAGCAATACCATGTCTTTGATTTTTTTAAATGGGTAATAGATATTTTATTCAAGGTGCGGCCACTGTACACTGGTGGGAAATCTACAAGCAGTAAGCTAAGGTTATCATATGCCACTGTCCAAACATAGAGAGACTAAAACATAATGGAATCATTCACCACACAGCTAGGCGACAAAGATTACTATTTTCCCTTTCAGCTCTACCCTTCCCAAGGGCATAACCCAAACTATCCCAAGACATTTGAAAATTGAGACCAAAGTGCTCTGGCCACGGCACTGTGAAGCTGTGCTGTTCCTACACATCCAGCTCATCTCATCCACGAGAGTAATCTCCTTGACAATGTGAAGAACCTCATTTTTTATTGCTGTTACTTTATCTGATAAGAATCTTTCTTACCCGTCACTTCAATATCATGGAGATTGCGCATGAGTATCAATTTCATCCTAACCAGTCTTTGATTTTCTGAAAACATGAAAAAATGAATAGCTCCATTGAGCTACCATTCTAATATAGTATATGAATCTCCGCAGAGATCATAACCAATCATGGCCCTAAAATTTATAACTGGCATAAGAGGATCCAGTAGCCTAGTCCAATTAGATGGGATATTTGTTAGTCTCATGGAAGGTCAGCTAAACATATGTATAAGATAATTAACAAATTCATCTATCCACCAACGAATTAATTAGAAATATGAAAACGACAATGCCATACAGTGGCTCAAAGCTATCAAGAATCAATGGAATCAATTTGCTTTACCTCTCTCATCCTCAGGGGGTTTTAGCCGAAAGGAATCCGCTGTCTCAGAGTCTATACCATCTAATACCACAGCTTGATACGTCTTAATCTCACCTCCATCGCCAAGATCCTTGGCCATGAAGGTTATATAATACCTGATTCCCCTGGAAGCCTGACCCATTGCCTTCAAGACCTTAACAAACTCCAACTCTACATTGGCATCCTACACACCAATCAAAGCCATGACGAATTTTCACAATTTTCTGTTTAAAAAGATGATGGTGATAATAAGTTTTATAAATAATAATCATAACAGAGAAAAAAAAAAAGAAACCTTGAACCGACGATTGTATTCGTCGATTGCGAGCTGCGAATACCGTTTATACATATCATAATCGTAGTCTATGTTGCACGGTTGAATTTGGTGGAAACAACTGACGCCAGGGATGTCAGAAACATCAAAGCCCTAAACCAACAAAAGACACGAAAAGATGGAGGAATTAAACAAAAAATTAAAGTTGGAGTAGGCGTTGACAATGATAATAGAAGATCGGATCAAATATAGTCAGACTCACGTCACTCTTCAAAACTTGTTCGCTGTAGGAGTTCTGGTGTCATCTCATCACGGAAATCATATAGCGCGCAATATTCCGGCGAAGTTGAAGACAAATTATTTTGGCTGAGGAGTAATTCTCTTTCCAGCTTGTCGTAACCAAACAATTCCACAAGACCCATGTCGTCCATCTCCATTGCTCTTCAAGTGATAACCCAACAATTGGAGAACACGTAGACAAGGCTAGCCGCTGCTGCTCTCGCTCTCGCTCTCGCTATCGCCTCAATGACCTAAGCAAGCACGGGAATTGTCTCTCTTGTCAATTTTTCTTTTCATTAGCCATCACCGTTAACAAAAATAAATAAATCAAACATCTTTAAAAAATTAAACTAGGTAAAAAAAAAATAAAAATGAATTTTATAAAAAAAGTAATTAAAAAATCACTACCAATGTAAAGAAAAAAAAAATAATTATTTAAAAATTCAATTAAAAAATCTCTAAAAATTGAGAATATTAAAAAATAATTACAAGAGAGTTTACTTGGCAACGTTTAATATTTATGACAATGCTCATGCAATTTTGAATTTTCAACCCTCTAAACCATGATTTAGTATGCATAATGAGTAATAATACATCTATAATTATTTTACATTTAACCAGTACAAGCATATCACTTTACTAAAATATGAGAAATGATATTTGTAATCATAGCGTTTATAAGCATACACACATTTTAAAGAAATTGAGTAAATATGAAAAATTAATTTTTTTTAATTATATGCCTCATTATTTTTCAAAAGGAGTACGCAATGCTTACATAACATATGACTGTATCTAGAATTATTCTTAAAATATAAAATTGACTTTAATTTCATATAAAATTATTGTAAAAATGTTGTAAATTATTATAAAATAGGGTTACAAATGGAACAAAATGCCGAAACTTTGTTAGAGGTTATATTATCAAGTTATAGGTCAAACCGGAGTCGGAAAACCCAAATTCCGACTTTGACTCTGACTTTGCTAGAGTTTGAATCCAAACTCTGGCTTTGACCATAGTAGACTCAATTGGAGCAGAGTCGAAGCCACAACCACCCAAAAATCACAACAAGCAAAACCACCTAAAAATCACAAGCAAAATCCGAAAGCAAAAATCACTGATACACCCAAATCACAAGAGAAAACACCAAAATCACAAACCCAACAAATTCAATAAGTTGAAAGTTGAATAAAATATTATTAGAATATTATTTTTTAATTTTATTACTGTTTTAAAATTTAAAAAAGTTGAATTATTTAATATATTTTATGTACAAATTTAGAAAAAATGTAATGATAAGATGAGATGAGATGAAACACTTTCATTATCCAAAAAAAGCATAATTTTTCTTTCCATCAGGCATCACCATTAATGTAACGCCCCGATTCTGCTCGAGTCGGAGAGTTACTTCCTAACACTTAAACTCACATTTCAACAAAATAAAAATAGACTCCAAATTCTCAATATTATATAGAAAATTTGATTCAATTTAATTTCCTCAATATAACCAATTTTTCAAGATGTCAAGTCATCATAACATAATAAAACTTCTTAATAAAAATCGCCAATACTCATAAAAAACTTCCTATGCTTAATGCACTATACTTAAATCATCACACCCAATACCTCATAATCTTGATCTTCCGCTGAACCATCAAAATATTTGAAAAAATTGTGGAGATAAGGGGTGAGTTATCAACAACTCAGTAAGCAGAGAACATATACTAGCATGTAAATATCAACATTTATAAAGCTCGGTATACAGAATAAAATATTTACTTTCAAAATGCAGAAATAACAAATTTACTTTCAGAAAGCATAAACAAAACTTGGTACAAAATATCAGAGCGAAATTTTCAGAAAAACAAACTTGTTATCAAAAAGAAAATCATTTGGCATATCAAAACTGAAACATTATATTCATATAATCTCATAACATCACATCAGCACAAATATCCATAGTCCAACCATACAAATTCTGAGTCCGGGTGTTACATTCTCCCCCCCTTAAAAATATTTCGTCCTCGAAATTTGTTACACCTAAAGCAAAGTCCATATATTTAATCCTTCACACTTATTCGCACACACTGAATTGCACTTTGACAAATCATATCTAAACTATAAACCTCAACAATACAATTAAAACCTAAAACAATTCTGAACTCTCCACATAATCCACGAACCTCATACAAATAATGAAATAAACTCTCAAACTATAATATCACCAACACCACGATTCCGCCGTGCACTGTAACAACTTGTAGTCATAAACACATTGTAACTCACTCACAAAGCTCTAAAATGATCTAAACCCCACATTTACCCAGTCCATACATTTTTTAACTCACCAGAGTCCAATTCAGAAATTATACCAATATGATTGTAGCCTCTAATACATCAATATCACAAATCTAAGCCTCAAGTTCCTAACCAAAACTATTTCCAAAAAGTTAACCTGAAGTCTAAACCTTAAATCTTGTCAGAATCATTTCCTACAGTCTATAGAATTACGCCTACCGGAATTAAAATCTCGAATGTCTTAAAAAAATCGTTTTCATAAAATATGCAAAAATCTAAAACCTCAGATGTCACAGAACTCATTCCATAGGTCCGCAAGTGCTAAAACATTAGATATCATAAAAAATCATATCCTGGAACTCGCAGAAATCAACGACCTTAAATCTCATCAAAATCACTTTTAAAGTATGTACCATCTCTAAACCTCAAACCTCCAAATATTCAGTCCATAAAATCTGAAGAATCTCAAATCTCCAAAGTTTCGAACTCGACGACGAGCAGCCATCCTGAGATCTTAAACTCAGTTAAACGTTCTAGGGAAAGAAAACAAAATATGTATAAACAAAATATAAATATCAGCAAAAATATTTAAAAACAAGTAAAAATAAATAAATGAATCAATAAAATCTTGAACCTGTTTTACCCATTCTTAGCCATATCTTTAACCAGCACATATAGTCCTTCCTACCATCTATAATTGTAAACCTGACATCGCTCTAAACTCCCTTACATCTTTAGAATCTAAACCTCAAAAATCTAAACCTTAAATTAATCTTATAAGGATTATCTCCTATAGTCCACAAAGTAAGCTTGTTGGATCTAAAATCCCTAAACCTCAAAATCTCAAAACTCAATCATAAAGTCTACAAAATCTAAAACCTTGAATATCCACATAATCATCTCTTATTCTTTAAAATTCTACACCTCAAATCTGAAGTTTCTTCCTAAACCCACAGATATCCAATCCTCAAATGTTTATAGTCTACAGAACCTCAAACCTGACTTTGATACCAACTGTAACTCCTGGGTCCCGCATGAGTCGAAGAGTTACTTCTTAACACTTAAACTCACCTTTCAACAATATAAAAATAGACTCCAAATTCCCAATATCATATAGAAAATTTGATTCAATCTATTTTCCCCAATATAACCAATTTTCCAAAATGTCAAGTCATCATAACACAATAAAACTTCTTAATAAAAATCGACGATACTCATAAAAAACTTCTTATGTTTAATCCACTATACTTAAATCATCTCATCCAATGCCTCGTAATCTTGATCCTCAGCTGAACCATCAAAATATCTGAAAAATATTGTGGAGATAAGGGGTGAGTTATCAATAACTCAGTAAGTAGAGAGCATATACTAGCATGTAAACATAAGCATTTATAAAGTTCGGTATGCAGAACAAAATATTTACTTTCAAAATGCAGAAACAACAAATTTACTTTCAGAAAGCGTAAACAAAACTTGGTACAAAATATCAAAGCGAAATTTTCAAAAAAACAAACTTGTTACAAAAAAGAAAATCCTTTGGCATATCCAAACTGAAACATTATATTCATATCATCTCATAACATCACATCAGCACAAATATCATGTTTAACCCCAATGGTAGGATTATAAACCACCATTACACCTATGGCTGGGCTATATACTATGTTTCACCCCCGTAGTAAGGTTATAAACCACCATTATATCCGGGATTAGGCCTTAATAGAAACAAAAAGGAACATCATCGGAACTCGATCACATTCATATACAGAATCAGAACTTCATGTCAAGTTTTTCAGATGACACATCATATCAAAATAAAATACTGAGTAGCTTCAGATCATTTCACATGTTCGAAATAAATAGAATCAAAGCATCTTCATTTATTCATAGCAAAAATTTTTAGATTTTCATATTCGCTCTTTTTGCATAATTCAGCAACAGAATGCACAAAATTAGCTCATGTCTAAACCAGTCATGACAGAAAATATTTTCTCTTATATAGAATTTTTGCATATACAGAACAAACATATGAGGTCGTTTTCAGATTTCTTTTCAAAAACAAACATGCATATTTTCAAAGTCAATCTTATTTCATTTCTTTTATGCAAAACTAGTATATGAACCCCGCTTACCAGAATTTCTTAACTTATCATAATTTCTCCACAGCAATACTAAACAAAAATCATTCTTCACCTATAAGATTGTCACATAATTTTCATAATTTTCATAAATTTCCAATCGTACACGTATTTCAATATCTAAGCCTAAGATGCTAAAATAACCTATTTTAATTCCTCAAAAACCTAAATTCACATAATCCTAAAATATCGTCACATTTCTAAATTTCCTCGATATCAATTAATACTTCCAATATATACATTAATATAATTATTAATTAGGTCCAACAAAATGAATATCATTTAACAAAAACCTTTATTTTAATGTAGTCCAATATAGAAATTAGTATCTCTGGAATATAATCCAATTAACATAGTTTAATTTAAATAAAATACCATCTGCACAAAATTTTCAAGACTTAAAAAAACCTCCATAAAAAAAATTATAACACTGTCATGAATTAATACTAAGGATAAAAATGAAATTAAAAACTGTTGGTAGTTTTACAATTGGAAAGGCAAAAATTGAAAAAAGAAAACACTTGGTTTGAGGTGCTTTACGGAAAAATGATATGAACCCGTGGGAATGAATTCCCTTGAACCCACAATCAATTTGAAAACTCCCCAAGAAAGCCAAAAATCAAGTCAAGGATGGAGAATCTAGACCCGATGAGAACCCGTTTCAAGAACCTAGATTATATTAAAATCTAGACCCGTTGAAGAACCCGTCTCAAGAACCCAGATTACAAGGGAGGAACGCCACAAAGGTTGTGATTTACCTTTGATAAGTTCAAGAGTTCAATCAAGAACAAGAGGAGAAAACTCAACTCACAAATAAAATTCAATATTGTCTAACTCTCAAATGAGGCTACAAAGAGTTTTTAAAGCCAAACCTAATCAAAACCCTAGCCAAAATAATGCCCCTTTTACCCAAAATTACCCTTGATGAACAGTACCGGCTACAGTACGCGCGGCTACAGTAACCCCTACAATAAATTGATGAAACCCTAGTTCCTAAAATGTAACTTTCCAAATAAGCCCTTGGCCAAAATACAAGGCCTTCCCAAAAACATAGTTCAAAAGAAATAAGACATGTGAGCCAAGCATCTTCAAGCCCACTTATTCTAAACTAATAAAATAAATCATTTAACCAAATTGGAAGCCTCCAATAACAATAGGCCGTATCTCTAAGTCATGTCTTCCACAGCTTGAATAAAGTGGATCAAAGCTGGTTCTTCTTCTTTCAGACCCATCTTCAGTGTTGGGCTCTTGCTGGCTTCATCCCAAGTGGATTGCACCAATCCTTGCATTGCTTCCTTGATCTTCTTGGCCCTTGATCTTGTAATTGGCCCATCTGGAACTTGCAAATGATCTTTAAGAGTAGGCCCACCTTGGTTCCTATCATTTCCCCTCTCCTCAAAAGGATTCGACCTCGAATCTTCACCTACATCAAAAGGAGAAAGATCAGAAACATTGAAAGTTGCAGAAACTTTATACTCACCTGGAAGATCCACTTTATATGCATTGTCATTAATTTTCTCAAGAATTTGGAAAGGTCCATCTCCTCGAGGATGCAACTTAGTCCTTCTATGGGCTGGGAATCTTTCTTTGCGCATGTGAACCCAAACCCAATCTCCTGGTTCAAAGATGACACGCCTTCGTCCTTTATTGGCTTGGGAAGCAACCCTTTCATTCTTTTGGGCAATTTGAAGCCGTACCCTCTCATGAAGTGACTTCACCAACTCCGCCTTCTTTTGTCCATCCAAACTACTCCTGTCATCAACAGGTAAAGGCATCAAATCCAAAGGAGTAAGTGGATTAAATCCATAAACAATTTCAAAAGGAGAGTATGAAGTAGTAGTATGCATCGTCCTATTATATGCAAACTCTATAAATGGCAAACAATCCTCCCAAGTTCTTAAATTCTTATGAACAACAGTGCGTAAAAGCTGAGTTAAAGTCCTATTAACTACTTCAGTCTGACCATCAGTCTGTGGATGACAAGTAGTGGAAAATAAGAGCTTAGTACCCAATTTCCCCCACAACACCTTCCAAAAGTAGCTGAGGAATTTAACATCCCTATCAGAAACAATACTCCTAGGTACACCATGGAGTCGCACTATCTCCCGGAAAAACAAGTCAGCTATGTTTGTTGCATCATCTGTTTTATGGCATGGAATGAAATGTGCCATCTTACTGAATCTATCCACAACAAAAAAAATAGAATCTCTACCCCTTTTGGTCCTAGGCAACCCCAAAACAAAGTCCATAGATATGTCTACCCATGGCTCACTAGGAACGGGTAAGGGTGTATACAACCCATGTGGCAAAACCTTAGATTTGGCCTTTCTACATGTAATGCACCTACCACAAATACGGTTAACATCTCTCTTCATCTTAGGCCAAAAGAAATGTTCATGCAAAATGTCTAAAGTTTTCTTGACACCAAAGTGTCCCATTAATCCCCCACCATGTGCCTCACGCACCAATAACTCATGCATAAAACAATTTGGCAGACAAAGTTTGCTTTCTTTAAACAAATAACCATTATGCTTGTAAAACTTACCAAATGCCGCCTTATCACATGCCACATGCCACATACACATTTGAAAAATCAACATCATCGGCATACATGTCTTTCACGTATTCAAACCCAAGCATTTTGGCACTCATAGAAGTAAGAAGTACATACCTCCGGGATAGAGCATCAGCAACAATGTTCTCCTTACCTTGCTTGTAACGGATGACATAGGGAAAGGTCTCAATGTATTCCATCCATCTAGCATGCCTTTTATTCAACTTACCTTGACCCTTGAGATGCTTCAATTATTCATGATCGGTATGGATCACAAATTCCCTTGGCCATAGGTAGTGCTGCCAAGTCTCTAATGCACGAACAAGAGCATAAAGCTCTTTGTCATAAGTAGGGTACTTCAGGGATGCCCCACTTAACTTTTCACTGAAGAAGGCTATGGGCCGCCTATCCTGCATCAAAACGGCTCCAATCCCTATTCCTGAGGCATCACATTCAATCTCAAAAGCTTTGTTAAAATCAGGTAATGCTAACACAGGTGCAGAGCACAACCTTTCTTTAATAGTGGCAAAAGCATTCTCTTGATTAGCCCCCCAATGAAACCCAACATTCTTTTTAATTACCTCAGTGAGTGGTGCAGCAATGGTGCTGAAGTCTTTAACAAAACGCCGATAAAAGCTAGCTAACCCATGAAAGCTTCTTACCTCAGTGATGCTTTTTGGCGTTGGCCACTCCTTGATGGCCTTGACTTTCTCTTCATCCATCTCAATACCCTTTGTACTAACAACGTAACCAAGAAAAACAACTTTTTCCATGCAAAAAGCACATTTCTTGAAATTAGCATACAACTTTTCACATCTCAACACATCAAACACATATCTCAAATGCTCAATATGTTCATTTAAGTTCTTGTTGTACACTAAGATATCATCAAAGTACACAACCACAAACTTGCCTATGAATGCACGTAGGACATGGTTCATTAATCTCATGAAAGTACTGGGCGCATTTGTAAGTCCAAATGGCATAACCAACCATTCATAAAGCCCATACTTAGTCTTAAAAGCAATTTTCCATTCATCACCCTCTTTCATTCTAATTTGATGGTACCCACTTTTAAGATCAATTTTACTGAAAATACATGAGCCATGCAATTCATCAAGCATATCATCCAATCTAGGAATGGGATGGCGATACTTTACCGTGATATTGTTGACCGCCCTGCAATCAATGCACATCCTCCACGTCCCATCCTTCTTTGGCACTAGTAGCACTGGTACTGCACAAGGGCTCATGCTCTCCCTCACGTACCCCTTGCTCATCAAATCCTCAACTTGCCTCTGAAGCTCCTTTGTCTCCTCTGGATTACTCCTATAGGCTGGTCGGTTTGGAATAGCAGCCCCGGGCACAAAATCAATCTGGTGCTCAATGCCTCTAATGGGTGGTAACTCATTTGGCATCTCTTTCGGGAATACATCCTCAAACTCCTGCAGCAAAGAAACAGCCAAACTAGGAAGAAACTGGTTAGTTTCATCAAGAGTAAGATAAGACTCTTTATAGACAAGAAAAATCATAGGGCGATCTGCGAAGAAAGCCCTCTTAACCTCACTCTCTCTTGCATAGAAACTCACTTTTGCCTTTCCTTTTCTCTCAGAAGACTCTCTTTCTTTTTTCTCTCGTGGCTCCACTCTTTTTTCTTTACTCTCAGCCACCTCTCTACTTTCTTTTTCACTCTTTCTTTTATGCTCATATTCACTCTCACTCTTTCTTTTTTGCTCAATCTCTTTTTCACTCTTCCTTTTTTGATCACTCTCATTTTCACTCTTTCTCTTCTGATCACTCTCATTTTCACTCTTTCTTTTTTGAGAAACCTCACTTTTCAATTTCAGTTGGTCCTCATAGACCTGGCTTGGAGTTAAAGGAGCAAGTTTAATTGTTTTGCCCTCATTTTCAAAGCTGTACATGTTCTTGAACCCATCATGTGTCACTCTCCTATCATACTGCCACGGCCTCCCCAATAAAATATGGCCCGCATGCATAGGCACAACATCACAAAGCACCTCATCTTGATACTTCCCAATAGAAAAAGTAACTAACACTTGTTTATCCACCCTAACCTCTCCACAATCATTCAACCACTGCAATTTGTATGGTCTAGAGTGTTTTAAGGTTGGTAAATTCAATTTCTCAACCTAAGTAGTGCTAGCCACATTAGTACAACTCCCTCCATCAATGATCATACTACATACCTTGTTATTGACATGGCATCTAGTATGGAAAATGTTCTCTCTCTGTTGCTATGCATCATCCACCTTAATGTGTGCATTAAGAGCACGCCTGGCAACAAGAGACTCACATGTCACAGGGTATACCACTCCATCATCATCACTAGCATCATCCAACTCGGGCACCTCATCATTATCATCCTCACTCTCAGTCATCACCTCCCCATTGTCACGCATAATCATCACCCTCCTATTTGGACATTGAGAAGCAATGTGCCCTGAACCCAAACACTTAAAACATTTGATATATCTATTCCGTGAAGGTTGGGATTCTACCTTGGGTTTGTTGCTAGTTCCCTCATCTTTTCCCTTAGGTGGTTCGGTCTTTCTCTTTGCTTCAGCTGGATCATTCCTATCCCATTTTGATTTCCAAGTAGTGCTAGAAACCGTAGTGTACCTTGCTGTCCCTTTTCTCTTTAATTGCCTCTCCACCTTCATAGCCATGTGCACCATGTCCTCTATCTCCACATAATGCTGCAATTCAATTACATTGGCTATGTCCCTATTCAACCCACTCAAAAATCTAGCCATGGTGGCCTCTCGGTCCTCCTCTACATTAGCCCGAATCATCGCCACCTCCATCTCCTTATGGTAATCCTCCACACTCCTAAACCCCTGTGTAAGATTTTGTAATTTCTGGAAAAGGTCTCTATAGTAATGGCTAGGAACAAATCTCCGCCTCATGAGAGCTTTCAACTCTCCCCATGTCTCTATAGGCCTCTCATAATTCCTTCTCCTATTGGTCACTAATTGATCCCACCAAATAATAGCATAATCAGTGAACTCAATTACCGCCAACTTCACTTTCTTCTCCTCAGAGTAATTATGGCAATCAAACACCAACTCTATTTTTTTCTCCCACTATAGATAAACCTCAGGGTCAGTTCTACCTTGGAAAGATGGTATTTTCATTTTGATGCTACCAAGGTCTCTATCTACACCATCCCGACCCCTTAGATTCCCCTCAAGTCCTCTTTCATGCCTAACTCCTCTATTTCTACCCGACCCAACGTCTGATGCTAAATCTTCCTCTTCCTCACCATCTCCTTCATTCTCATACTATTTTTCAACTCTATGCTCACGTCGCCTCCTATCCCTCCTACCTTGTAGATTTCTAATCGCTGCTTCTTGATGATCCATCTTATCCCTCACTTCACCCAACACCAAGTTCAACCGCTCAAACTGTTGTTGCATGGCTTGCAACACGAAGGATGAGTTATCTGTTCTCCCCCTTGGTGATGCGCTACTCCGATGAGACATTATCAGGCGCTACACAAGAGAATGTTAGTGGCAAAAAAAAAAGTAAACCTCACACACTCCCTCACGTGTTTACACTCGAATAATGACACTCCACTCGTGTTTCACTCTTAATTGGCTTTTTCCGATAATAGTCTCACACTCTCTTTGCCTTTTACCTCAAGAGTTTTCCCACTCAAGTTCTTTAAGAACTAATTGACTCAATCAAGACAAAGCAACCTTGTTTTATCCCAACTAGTAATTAGGTCCAAGAAACAAGAACAAGAGAAACACGGAAGGAATGAAAAAAAAATGGCACGTGAATCAAGGAAATTATACGAATGAAACAGTAACAATAAGACAAGATACCAACTAGAATCACCCCCTTTGATGATAAGGCTCAAGAAAAAAAAATCTCGAATTTTTTTTTTTTTTTTTTTTTCACGATTTTTTTTTCCTTTTCTTTTCTTTTCTTTTCCTTTCACCAACTGATTTGATCACAATCAAGAATAAGCAGTTGAGAAAAACCCTAACAATAACTCAAAAACCCTTGGGCAAGTGATATACGGCAGCCCCTAGAACAAGAGATTTCAGCCAACACAAACCCTAGAACAATGAATTTCAGCAACCCTAACTGAAGAAACTAACCACCACTATTTTTTTTTTTTTGTAATCAATCCTAGAACAATGACGCCCTAGAATTAAATATGCAAGAAATAAAAGATAGAATAAGACCTGATTGGAAACCTTGCTCTGAATACCAAATGATATGAACCCGTGGGAATGAATTCCCTTGAACCCACAATCAATTTGAAAACTCCCCAAGAAAGCCAAAAATCAAGTCAAGGATGGAGAATCTAGACCCGATGAGAACCCGTTTCAAGAACCTAGATTATATTAAAATCTAGACCCGTTGAAGAACCCGTCTCAAGAACCCAGATTACAAAGGAGGAACGCCACAAAGGTTGTGATTTACCTTTGATAAGTTCAAGAGTTCAATCAAGAACAAGAGGAGAAAACTCAACTCACAAATAAAATTCAATATTGTCTACTCTCAAATGAGGCTACAAAGAGTTTTTAAAGCCAAACCTAATCAAAACCCTAGCCAAAATAATGCCCCTTTTACCCAAAATTACCCTTGATGAACAGTACCGGCTACAGTACGCGCGGCTACAGTAACCCCTACAATAAATTGATGAAACCCTAGTTCCTAAAATGTAACTTTCCAAATAAGCCCTTGGCCAAAATACAAGGCCTTCCCAAAAACATAGTTCAAAAGAAATAAGACATGTGAGCCAAGCATCTTCAAGCCCACTTATTCTAAACTAATAAAATAAATCATTTAACCAAATTGGAAGCCTCCAATAACAATAGGCCGTATCTCTAAGTCATGTCTTCCACAGCTTGAATAAAGTGGATCAAAGCTGGTTCTTCTTCTTTCAGACCCATCTTCAGTGTTGGGCTCTTGCTGGCTTCATCCCAAGTGGATTGCACCAATCCTTGCATTGCTTCCTTGATCTTCTTGGCCCTTGATCTTGTAATTGGCCCATCTGGAACTTGCAAATGATCTTTAAGAGTAGGCCCACCTTGGTTCCTATCAATCAATGTCCAAAGGCTTGATGCCATTTTCGTAAATACTATGGATATATTATGACTAGAGTCAAAAAGGCTTAAACGTTATTCCTGGAGGAACAAGAAAAACAAAACAAACATGAAGAGAGAAGACCGAAAGAGGAAACGAAGCTCACGTCAAGATGCAGAGTTTACCTAGAGGCAGATGCGGTGGGCAGCGATGATCACGATGCCGGAACAGTGAGAGAGAGATCTAGTGAGAGAGAGACCAACGAATGAAAAAAAAAGATGTGAAAGAGATAGAGTAAGCCGAGAGAGAGTGACACGGAGGTGCTGTCGGTGGCTTATCGAGAGGAACATGGTGGGATAGGAGTGGCGTGGAGTGACTGTCGGAGTTCTCTGTGCCGGTGGTAACGACGTGGAGGCGCTGGCTCCGTGTGTTGTCGCTTTGAACGACAAGGGCACCAGGCTGTGTGTTGCTTTGTTTTTGGGAAGCTAAAACAGGGGACCTTCGGCGTTGGTGAGGCTGCATTTTTGTGTTGCACGGCTGGGGGATATGGGTCAACAGACGGCAACTATGAGGAGGTGCTGGGGTGGCGCGGCAGTGCACGGTGGGGACTTCGTGCATGCATGGGTTGCGTCGATTTTTGTATGGGGGCAGTGAGAGTTCTGGGCAGTGCAATGGGTTGTTGTGCCGTGGGATGGAAGCCGTATATGTGTACTGGTGTAGCGGCAGTACGGACGACGGAGGGCGGGGCTTTGGACGGTGAGGAGCCAAGGAGGAGGTGCGAGTGAGGCGTTGGGCTTGTGGGGATGAAGACTGCCGTGGGAGGTTTGCGGCTACTTCTTTTTCAGGAGAGAAGTACATGCATATAAAGAGTTGATTGGAAAAAACCCTAGATAAAAACCAAAAAGGACGGGGGCTGTGCATGAGAGACGTGCATGTGGATGTGAAAAGAGTTGTGCGGGGTGAGGAAAACTGCTCATAAACCGATAGGTTTTTCCAAGGTTTAAACAAAAGGCCAAAAGCTCAAAATAAAAATCACTACCCGATCCATAAGAAGAAAACCTAAATATCAAGCTCAAATAAAAAAATAAAAAAAAAATCCATAGTCCAACTTTACAAATTCTAGGTCCGGGTATTACAGTTAACAAAAAATAAATCAAACATCTTTATATATGTAAAAAAATGAATTTATGAAAGGTAATTAAAAAATACTAAAAATTGAGAATATTGAAAAACAATACACGAATGGCCACCTCGAGGGTGGGCCAAAAAATCTTAAAAACTCACAAAAACATAAAGCTAATAAAAAATAATTTCAAAAAATAAAGATATATAAAAAAAAATAGAGAAAACTCTAGAAGATTAAAAAAAATTAAACGCCTAGAAACATAAATCAAAGTTCTATTTATGTTATAATGGCTTAAGATAGCTAACTTAGGTACATATTGATATATATATTAAAAAAAAAAAAGATAGATACAGTATTTTTCATTAATTAATTTAGTTATTTTAGCACATCGCATATATTTATGACCAAATGAATCTAAACTATGTCTAAACGGGTTGGTCTTTTTCTTTCCTTTTTTTTTTTTTGAAAACCAAAACAACTTCCATTTATCATTCAATACTCAAAGGATTACATTGTTTCTCACATTGAAGAGCATACTTAGCTAGTTTCTGAGCTACCACATTACCCTCCCTAGGAGTGTACTGAAGTTGCCATCTCTGACCATTTATGAACTTTACTTTGATGTCTTCAATCAGTTGTTCCATACTATGCACAATTCTCCTCCCTTTCCTTAACTTCCTTGATTTACTTCATGGCATCCCCTTCTAGAATAGCTTCCTCAATTCCAATTTCTTCATAGAAAACTATAGCTCTCCAAATTGTATTTGCCTCTGCCACAACATCATCTTTAACTACAAGAGAAGGCATGCACAAAGCACCAATAACATCCTCTGCAGAGTCCCTAATCACAACTCCAGCACCCGTTTTTAATCTGCTTTCATCAAAGGCTGCAACCCAATTCACCTTAGAAGTATAATGACTTGGAGTTTGCCATGTAACATTTCTGTTGACAAGAACCGCTCTTAGAACCTCACCTCTGATCTCCCCCTTTGCTTGTATAAACTCTTCTCTTTTAGCCATAGCAGTAGACAGCACATCTGTTGGACTTTGAAATGAGCTTTCAAAAATCCATCTATTTTTCCTCAATACATAAGCCATTCATTCCAGCTCACTCTTCTGTAATCTCAGCTCCAAATTTGTCCATGTTTCATAGAAATCCTCTTCTCTACATGTCAGCTTCTGTGCATATGGTCTTTTGTTGACTTGCGTATGGCCTGAGCATGCTTCATTAATTAATTACAACTAAGTATGCTTCCTTAATTAATTACAAGAGAGTTTGCTTCAAACACATGATTGTTTTCACCCTTTAATATTTATAATAATGCTCATAAAATTTTGAGTTATCAACCCTTGTTAATCAATGACCTTTTCTTTCCCTTCAGCTACAGTTATCTCTATAGCTCATCTTAGATATTTGTAAGTCACATTTGTTTGGTTCTTTGGAAAAAAATAAAAATAAAGGCTTTTCACACGAAACATGAAATACGCAGATATTTTTACAGAAAATATAACATGAAAAGAGGTAGCTCTTTACCTTACAACGGGTGCATAGCTTCATACCCTGAAATGTGAAATTGTTTATCCTGATCCCTATCCATAGGTCTTCAGCAAATGGCTCACAACCATCTACCAAGATGCTGAAAAATGGAAGTAATTAAAACTTTTAAAGATTCTAGAACAAGTGTTTATGACACAGATTGAATGACATTTGGTCCGGATTAGTTGTCGATATTGACTTTTATAGTAGTAAATGTCTCTAAATATAAGTAGCGCAGCGTCCATTGACGCTTAAGGATCATGAAGCAAAGAGAATTGACAAGAGTGGATACTTGGTTCTAAACGATTAACTGCTACGGGATTGTTGAGAAGCTCATTCAGTGCATTCAGTGATCCCTGCAAAAGATATATTGAGATACACATTTAAGATTCTATGTGAAAGCAAAGCAAATTTAGGCTACGTTTGGATGCTAATATGATTTCAAATAATCTGTAAATAATAGTGAATAGTTTATGAATAGTAGTGAACTGTTTGTGAATAAAAATGAATAATAGTAAGACCATTTACAAAACACAATTTACAATTCTCAAATAAACCAACTTGAGACAACAACATGTATGGTTACGTGTCAGAAAATAAGACTTTGTGTCTAGGAGCATATTCATAATGTTCTAAAATTCCTTTGATCAAGCCCTACCAGTATTAAAACAAACTAGCTAGTAGTTCTAAAATTCCTTTGATCATGCAGTTAAAACTCTCTTGCCTAGATCTCCATGCTCTTCCCCATGGACCATATCCGTCTTGACGCGTACTACTCATTTAGTTCCTGCGAGGGGAGGGGCACACATAAAAACAAAAATGAGTCGAATATTCAGTAAGTATTACTTCATACCATTAAAATATAATAACATAGGTTTTCATTCATTCATGCATTCATCATACCATACAAACTATACGTACATGCATGCGTGCATTCGTTTGAAAACATCACTGGACGGGTTTTTTCTTTAAAAAGGGTTTTCTTTTCATAAAACGCATCTCCCGTTAGTGCCTTCATTTCATCAAGAGTTCAATGCATTCATGCATTCATACATTCTTTATTATCACTTTCATTGGCCGGTACACACTGTTACTATCCCTTTTGTTGGGGTTAGCAGTCTTTTAGACCGTGACTCCGCCCGTGTCTACGGGTTAGGAATCCATTTTCAGTCAGGGGGCGGTATTGGGTGCACTACCAGTTCTACTTACCTGGGATTGCAATCTGTCCAGTCCATTAGTACCCTTTTCATTCATTCATATGGCCGTTACGCATTTTCATGGATTTCATTTCAATCATTTCTTTCAGTTCAGTCCTTTCATTTCTTTTCATTTAGTAGTTCGTTCATGGAGAAACATCATTTAAAATCATGGGCTTAAACATCATTTTTCATGGCATCCATAAAGCATCAGTTCATAGGGACCTTTTAAAACAACATATTTTTTTCGCGTCGTTTAAAGCATCAGGCAAAAGCCTCAACATTTCTTTTCATGGAAAATACGTACAATAGATACTGCGTATTGTTATCCATTCACATGTATACAATTAATATTTTGGGTGCATAAAAATGAACTGCCAAGAAGGGTCGTACATACGTATACCTCTGGACACTTATACTTAACAAGTTCTCATAAAACATCTTTCGTGCTGTTTCGTAATGCATCGTAAGGGAAAATCAGTTCATTTACATTTTGTATTGTTTTGAAAAACTCTAGAAGAGTATAAACTTAATACTTACCTGGACTCCTCGCTACTTTCATATCATGCAGTCCTTTCACGTGCGTGTTAGATGACAACCTACATACATACACATAACCTTAACGTCATTCTCTATCTAATACATAAGCAACTAAACTAGAAGTAAAACTACACTTCACTCGGAACACTGTCCTTCTATCTCGTGCTCTTATGTGCTCTTTACTATACTAAAATCTTCGGGGTCAACTTACAGTCACTACCTCTTCCAGACTCAAGGTCTTACCTCTAGTGTTCATCCACTAAAGTGAATCCATGATTCACCTTAGGATTAAGACACTAAAACTTTCATCTTACTCTTCTTGTTGACCACATTCGGATGCATGATTCCGGCCAATGGAAACATGCATCCCAATCCTAGACAATACATCTGTCACTGCCTCTATGCATCTTAGCTCACACAAAATCCTCATTCTCATCCATACATGCCACACGGCTCTAAGCCAACTCTGAGACTTAAGCACCGTGTAACCACGGTTATGACAGATTACCCATTACATATGGTGAATCCGTCCGGCACATGTGTCTCACCAGATTACACATGTACCTTACCCCTTTATCACCTAAGACCAAAATATAACACGTTGATCACATGCTCGAAGGGACAAGCGCCATACTCCAATACCAACCTTCTCTTGACCTGGCTAGCATGACTCTTTATGCTACCCGTCCTTTTTGACAGTTCATCCTAGCACTTGACACGATAAGACTCTATTCACAACTACGTCTTACATCACGTCATATAGCTCGAGACTACTCCCAAGTTACACCGTGACCTTGTCATGTCATCTGACATCCAGCTACGTCATTCCTACGCCAACTCCTAGCTCATCGCGAGTACGGACCTTCACGTACTCCTGTCACATCGTGACATCTCGTCACGTTTTTTCTATGCCACACAAAGTACACCACATGTACACTGCCCAACACAGTCCACGGCACTACACAACACAGTTCCCAACTACGCCCAACACTTCGCATACACAGCACATCACATCACCACACTACACAATGAAATCTATAAATACTAACAGCAAAGTCCATAACCTAATCAACTAATTAACATCTAACCTAAATAACGAGGGATATAGGGTTATACCATGGACGAGATAACCCGTGCGTTGCTTGCTGACCGTCACGGTTGATGACATCGGAAGGGTCGTACGTGGCGGCTAACCCACGTACAGTGGCTATTTGGGCCCTTGAAGATGGCTACGAGTGCGGATCTAGAAGGGGTTGGGCATGGAGGAGCTTGGGAGGACCTTGGCGAGGTGGTGGTGGCATCTGTAAGGTGGTGCGGTGGCTCTACGGCGGCAGATCTAAGCCGTGAGGTGGAGAGGTGCCATGGGAGAGAGAGAGGGCTTGAGAGAGGTGGAGGGCTTGGCTGGTTTGGAGGAGCTTGGGGAGGAGTCACGGTGGTCCGGGGAGGTGCTCAGTGGGGCTGGGCCTGATGCACGATGGCGCTAGGGTTGTCAATGGTGGTAGAACCGTGTGAAACCCATTTATGGGTTGTGTGCATGTGTGTGACGGAGAGGGAGAGGGAGGTTCGTGGTGGTTGGGTCTCTAAGAGGTGGTCACCGGTGTGAGGTGGTGGAGATGCGGTGGCCTGGGTAGCCGTGTACGGCAACGCTAGAAGCTGCACAAGGTGAAGCCATGCGTGAGGGGTTACGTGCATGCAATGGAGAAGGAGGCTACGACTGGAGGCTGGGTTTAGTGGTGGGAACTCGCCGGCATGAGAGGATGCCGATGGTGGTGGTAGGGAGGCTGGGCGGCACACGGCAGCACCGGGCTGGGCTTACGGAGAATCTGGTGAGAGGGAGGGGAACTTGTAGCGTACGCATGAGGGAGAGAGAGGAGAGAGAGAGAGGGCAGGGAAAAGTGAGGGAGAAAGAGAAGGGGCTTGGGTATTTAATCCAGACCCTTCATCTTGGGATTTACAAGACGATCTAACGGTGGGGAATTAAAACACAGATTTAAAATGCGTAATTATTAACTTAATAAAAGCACTGAGAGGAATTAAGATAGAATATTATTTAAACTAAACTTTAGTTATAAAATAATATACCTTCATCATTAACAAAATGATAAAGTTTTATTTAATATATTTAAAAGAATAAAGCCATTTAATTAATTAGAGTTTTCAACATAATTTAAATATCATAATATTTTAAATAATTGAAATTATTTTAATAAATGATATTAAAATAATTTCCGACAATTATAATATTTTTGGAGCTCTTAAAAATTATTATAATTGTTTTATTTAAAATAAGCTTGGTTCAATAACACTGGAAATAACCCATATAAATATTTCTAGTGCATTTAAAACACTGGGCGTACATTAGAAATCACATAATATCTTTAAAAACACGTCATTGAGATTCGGCACGCATAACGAGACTCGTGGCCATTAGAGAGAGAAATGAGCTAGTTGTTACACAGGCTCAACATGAAACTCGTGTTCAAATGTTGTTTTTTAATATGGATGTAAAACTCATTGGAATTTTAGCGAGTAATTTTGGGAATAGGTAATTTGTATTGATTGATTTTGGACTTTTTATTGGGCTTGATATTTAGATTATTTTCGATTATTATTTCGTTGAACAAGTGAGATTTATTTTGAGTTTTTGGCTCGACAAATTGTGGAACGAAGGCTAGTTTATAATGTGAGACGAAGCCTTTCTATAAATCAAGCCCAACAAGCCCAAATTCGTATGAAGCCATTTTTCAACCCCTGTCCACGCACGTTTTCTATCTATTTTTCTCCCAAGGATTATTCTTAATGTCCATGGTCTGCACATTTCTATCCCTATGACTTTCATGGCAAGAGTGCACATAGTAGATATGTATTCGCATTGCATTTATTCTTCTCTTTCTTTAGTTCCTCTAGGGTTTTTCAACCACTTGACCTATATATAGAAGTAGAGGTATTTTTTTTCTTCTGCTTAGAGAAACTGCCCAAGGCTCCTTTGCCGTCAGCCACTGCCCGAAGCCAAAGCATCTTCTATCGCCGTCACTGCATCTCCATGGATTGCAGCTCCTCGCCGTGAGCCACCTCCACATGACCATCACTGGAGCTCCAGCTCCTCCGCCATACACCACTACACCACCACCAAAGTGCCGAGAACAATCACCTGCATAGTGAACCGAAACTCCTTTGTTTTGGGTCTGAAAAATAGAGCAATTGGTTGCTCCTCCAAGCACGGCAGTTTCATACTACCAACCCTTTCAGATGTCTCCTCCGCATCGCAAAGGGAACCCACTGTCTAACATCTTTGCCACAATGCCTAGCCGTCTCTCCGTCGGTAGTCACCCAGGCCGTCGCCGCACGTAACTCTCTAGGTAAGGAGCTCTACGTCTCCCTCACGGTGCTATCATATCTCTCTCTCTCACTCGTCTCTTTTTCTCTCAGTTTGACGTCGCTGGGACAACCACCTTCTTCGTGGTACTGCACGCAGCTCCTCCCTCCTCGGTGAGTATCTCGTGCCCCTGCCTCGCCAATTGTTGCACTACATAACACATAAAAACGTTTTTCTTATAACTAAGTGTTACAGAGGCTACGTAAATTTAGTTTTACATATTATTTTGATATGAAATTACAATATTGCCCTTATTATTGGATGGTTTCAGTTTGGAATCATGTTCATATTAAATCTGTTTTTATGTGGTTTTTGTGGGAAGTATAAGAAATTGTACAGAAAATAAATATGATGTTTAAATTGTCCTATTGGTAGCAAGTTAGTTTTATTGTAAGTGTGTAATTTTATTTTGAACATTTTAAATATGATTAAAGCTATTTTTTTTATTTAACAAAATTTTTACTAGGACTTATCTTAAGTGTTGATTGATATCAAGGAAATTTAAAGAATGAGGATATTTTTAGAGGATATTTTTAGAATTAAGGTATATTTGAAGGTTATGGGAATTTTTAGGTATCGAAGAACTAAAATAGATATTTTAGAAGCTTAGGCTTAAATGGTTTAATTTTGTGATTGATTGGAAATTTATGAAATTACATGACAATTTTATAGGTGACGATTGATTTTCATTCAGTACTGCTATGGAGAATTTCTGATAAGCTAAGAAGTTCAGGTAAGCGGGGTTCCTATGCTAGGTTTTGCATAAAAAGAAAATGAGCTGAGGTTTATTTATGAAACTGTGCATGATATATTTTTTTTTTTTTGAAAAGAAATATGAAAATAACCTCAGTTATTTGCTCTGCATTACTCATGAGATTCGTAAGAAAGAGAAGATTATTTTTGTCATGACTGGTGTAGACGTGAGTTAGTTTTTGTGCATTTTGTTTCTGATCTAAACAAGAGCGAATATGAGTCTTTCTTTTTGGAAGTTTTGTCTTGATGAAATAAAGACGTTATGATGTATGAGATCTAAAAGTCTTGTTATGAATAAATGAAGATGTTTTGATTCCGTTTATTTTGAAAATGTGGAATTATCTGTAGCTATTCAATATTTGGTTTTTGATATGACGTGGCATCTGAAAACCTTGGCATGAGATCCGGATTCTGTATTCAGTTTAAAGTCTGATTCTGATGGTTCTGTTATGTTCTGATAAGGCCCAACCACGGGTAATAATAGTAGATACAGCCCTTCCACTTATTGTAATTGTGATTTATAACCCTACCACAGAGATTAAACATGGTATACGGCCCAATCACGGGTGATAATAGTGGATACGGCCCAACCACGGGTGATAATAGTGGATACGGCCCAAGCACGGGTTATAATAGTTGATACGGCCCTTCCACGGGTTATAATTGTGGTTTATAACCTTACCACGAGAGTTAAACATGGTATACGGCCCAACCACAGGTTATAATAGTGAATACGACCCTTCCACGAGTTATAATGGTAGTTTATAACCCTACCACGGGGGTTAAACATGGTATATGTTTCGATGTAATGTTCTGATTGATGAATATGAGGTTTTAGATTTTGATATGCCAAAGGATTTTTGAATAAGAATGTTTTTCTAAAAGTTTCGCTCTTATATTTTTGTAAAATGTTTTGATATTTGCATTCTGAAAGTAAATATTTCTGTTTCTGCATTCTAAAGGTAAACATTTTGTTTTACATTCTAAATTCTGAAAATGCTCATGTTTACATACTAGTATATGTTCTCTGCTTACTAAGTTGTTGATAATTCAGCCCCTTATTTCCACAATATTTTATAGATAATTTTGATGCCTTAGCTAGAAGTCAAGAGTAAGGTTTGATGATCATAGAGGAATAAGTGCCAGAGAGTACAAGTTTATTAGAGAGTCTTATTTAGTAGGTTTATGATTTTATGTTATATGATATTAGGAGTCATGGATATTTCTAAATATTTATGGAGTTTTTAAATTATTTCATTGAATTATTTATTTGATGTCCTGGTGGAGGAACATATATATTTGATTTGAATAAATGGATTTGTATTTTTATGGAAAATTTGGAGTCTATAAACATGCTATGAGATATGGTTTTAGGTTACAAGAGCTAACTCTCTAGACCTCTGAGAACGGGGCGTTACAGTTGGTATCAGAGATAGGTTTGAGATTCTGCATACTGTAATAAGGTGTTTGAGGACATTTAAGATTTTTGAATTTTTTTAGGCATCAGGATATGATTTTGAAGATATTTGGTTTGAGCATTTGCAAACTAATGGTAGGTGGCCTAGAAAATCCGAGGTTTTAGAGTTGTAGATTTTAAGAAATGATTATTTTTTAAGACATTTGAGGTCTTAGAATATGCTAGTGTCATGGATTGTGTTTTATAGAATTTGTGGTTGTAGATTTGGCAGATGTTAAGACTTAAATTCATGACTTTTGAGTTTTAATTTCTAAGGACGTATGTAAGTCTAAAGCAATGCTAGGTTTATTATGATAGATGGTAATGAGAGCTTTATGACTTTACTATAGATATTGTTAGGACTGGGTATTTTTTTGAAAACAAAAAAGAAAAAGATGGTTTTTTTTTAAATATTTATTTGACATGTATATGTTTTTATTGATACCTATATATTAGTTTTCCTTCTTTAGAACGTTTAACCAAGTTTAAGCTCACAGGATGGCACCTCGTCGCCGAGTTCAAAATCCTGAAGATTTGAATGAAACCAACAATGAGCGAGGCTGCACATTCGAGCAACTTAATCGTACCCATACTCCCACTTTTGATGGAAGATGTGATTCAAAAGCAGTGGAGGATTAGATTCAAGACATGGAAGAAATATTTAGTGTCCTGAAGTGCACATATCAGCAGAAAGTACGATTCGCATCCTTTAAATTGACTGGGGAAGCTAAGAGGTGGTGGAATTCTTAGAAAGCCTTCAAGGAAGTTGAAGGGACAGGAGTAGTTAGCTGGCCACACTTTAAGCAGAATTTCTTTGACCGTTTCTTCCCTAAAGCGGACAGGGAAGCTAAAGTTCAAGAGTTCACCAACTTGGTGCAAGGGACCATGACTATGCACTAGTATGCTGCAAGATTTGTAGAATTATCGTGCTTCGCCTCATATCTGATTCCTGATGAGGAGAAGAAGGCCAGAATGTTTGAGGAGGATTTGAATCACAAGATATATGAACGAGTGATGGTCCTACAGATTCAGAGTTTTTCAGAGTTAGTGCATAAGGCGATGTTGGTTGAGCAGAACCTTAAGAGAGGTGCTAAGTTACAAGAACAGAGAAAGAGAGCTACTCCACAAGGACCCTCCAGTATGGACCAAGGACCATGGAAGAAGAGAAATGAGAGGAACAATTCAAGAAATGTAGGGTAATCAAACGAATAACCCTTGTAAGTTTTTGTAACCGCCCACACACTAGAGAAAGTAGAAAGGAAATGGGAGCATGTTTTCGATGTGGTAAGACTGGTCATTTCATTAGCGAATGCCCATTACTGTCGGACGACAAGAATAAGTCCAACACACCTCCAGGTCCCCGACAGACGACAGAGGGAAACAATCAACGTAGAATGGGACCGGCTCTAGTGTTTGTACTGACATCTGAAGATGTCGAGGACGACAACAATGCGATCACAGGTACCCCACTCTTTTTCTCCTTGAAAGCTTTTTGTTTTAGTTGAGTTGTGATTAATCATGCTTGCATGGAACTTTTCTAGTTGTATAGCTTAGAATATTGAAATTTGGTTGAAGAGGTTTTTCAAGGGGATTAGACACGATATTTAATATCTACAAGGCTCTAGCTTTAGGTATTTGATGGGTTGGTATGTGCTTTGGAAGCGAGAAGCTAAGGAAAATTTATGGTTGAAAGTAGATTTTTTTTTTAGGATTTGGGAATTTGTGAATTGAAGTTACTCAGAACTTAAGTTTGGAACCATTGATTGTACTATTATTCAGAGTTTTTAAATATTATTTTGGGTGTTCTCTTTTAGTTATTTGTGTGGCTTAGCTAGAAAAAAAATGGGATTATTATTAGGCTTTAATTTCATTGTGGAAGTTCATATTTTTTTTTTTTTTACTCGAACTAGACCCTGAGGTGTACGGCGTTTGACACTAGGTGTGTGAATATGGATGCCAAGAAGATTAGGAGATATTTAAGGCACTAGGCACAAAACATGGGAAAGTTAGAATCTTGGAATGCTAGGTTCGACATAATTGTTGTGAATTATATTAGGCGTGGAAACACTTTGCTTAAGTGTAGCAAATATCAAGGACAAAATTTCTCTAGGGGGGGAGGATGTAACACCTAGGCCCAACATGAAACTCGTATTTGAATTTTTTCCTCAATACATAAGCCAATCTTTCCAACTCACTCTTCTGTAATCTCATCTCTAACTCTGTCCATGTTTCATAGAAATCCTCTTCTCTACATGTCAGCTTCTGTGCATATGGTCTTTTGTTGACTTGCGTAAAACACAAAAGTGTCTTTGTAAATATTGGGAGACATAACAAAATCAATCGGGAAGCAATGATTTTTAGAAGGTTCAGATGACACCAACCTACTTTACAAGAAGCCCATATGTACATAGCAGACTCATGGATGCAAACAGGTTATCATATCCCAGAAATAGAAGGTCCCATTGACATGTACATGTATTTCTTGCATACAAGGTACATCAATGTAGGACAAGTGTCCCCATCAATTAGGATTTCTATATCTTCGGCCTTAATTATAAGATTCGAGTTTCCAAGCATCTGCATTAGGATCTGCAATCGATATCATCAGCACTAAATATGTTCAATTTGTTTTCCTTTGAGCTTGAAATGCACTCATGCTTCATCTTCAAATTAAACTGCAAGTAGTACTAGTATCTAAATGTTATCTCTATAGCTCATCTTAGATATTTGTAAGTCACATTTGTTTGCTTCTTTGAAAAAAGAAAAAGGCTTTTCACACAAAACATGAAAAGAGCTAGCTCTTTACCTTACAATGGGTGCATAGCTTCACACCCTGAAATGTGAAATTGTTTATCCTGATCTCTGTCCATAGGTCTTCAGCAAATGGTTCACAACTATCTACCGAGACGCTGAAAAATGGAAGTAATTAAAACTTTTAAAGATTCTAGAACAAGTGTTTATGACACAGATTCAATGCCATTTGGTCAGGATTAGTTGTCGATATTGACTTTTATAGTAGTAAATGTCTTTAAATATACATATACTATTCAATGACATTTGGTCAGGATTAGTTGTAGTGGGAAAGTCCGTAGAAATTAACCTCTTTATTGAGTGCGGGTGATGCCTATTTATACCCAACGGTCTGGCTTTCATGGTAGTGGGGTGTTGCTCTGTATGAGATCGGATACTCATGTTGCCCACCTGCCACGCTACAAGACATTCAGGTCTGATAGCGACTGCTCCTGACACAGGGCCTCATGTTGAGCGTACCAAGCCCCGGGATGCATTGAATGTGGGGTGTCCTCTCCTCGCAGCTCTCTCCGTTTCATTAATGCAGTATGGCCTCCGCCAGGTATTCAGGGCACTTGCCTTTGACACGAGGATTCACATCGTGCATACCGAGCCACGGACCGCATTGAATGCGGCATACCTTCTTCTCTAAGTTTATTCTACCTCATTAATGTGGTGTGGCCCCACTCAGATATTCCTATCCTCCTGTCATGTCTGGGTGCCGATATTTAGAGTCAGTTAGTGTCCCTATTTGTCGGCCAGTAGGGTGTCAGACTGCCTTCCCTGCCATATGTTTGCCATGGTTTCCTATCTACCCATCTTCTTTAGTTGGGCCTTTGAAGTATGATCGGCCCAGCCCAGACCTTATATCTGGGCTCGAGCCCTTTTAGTGTGCTCAGCTTGGCCCAGACCTCACGTCTACGCTCCAACCCAGGCCCTTCTCCTTGTCTGGCCCAAGGGATAACACCCCTCACATTTTGGTTTACTTTAGATCTAATGCTTCATTTCAACTTTCATCCAATCATTACCTAAACACAAAAATCAATACATATTTTACAAATTCCAACATAAAAATGCTCTTTGAAAACTTAGGCTGCGTTTGGATGTTGAGCTGAACTGAGTCCTTTATGAATAGTAGTGAGTTGAGTAGGTGGAGTGAGTTATGTGGGGCTCATCTAAAATGAGTTTAGATGTGTTTGGATGTTAAGATAAGTTTAGTTTTATTTATGAAAAATTGAAAAAGGTTGTGGGTCCTATATAAAGATGTGTTGAGTTGAAAAAGGTTATGGGTCTCACGTGTAAGGAGATTTTGAGTTGAGATGAGTTTAGTAATTTGATATGTGGGTGTTCATGCTACCCGTCCAACTATATAGTTCTCCCCAATACTTAACACAACATAACTCCATTCACAGCTACACCTCCTGTCACATCACGTAGCTCGAAACTACTTTCAAGCTACACCATGACCTCGTCACTTTACATGGCATCCCGCCACATCACCTCTGTACCATCTCCTCACTCATCACAAGCACGACTTCTCACTTAACTATATCACTTCGTGACATCCTATCATGCTCCTACTACGTCACTATTACACCACTCTGTCACTTTACCCGTACTCCCAGCCATAACACTAGGCACAGTGACACCCGTCACTTCGACCACACGATCACATCACAACTACTCCAGGACACCATTTCACAGTTCCCGACACTCCACATCATGCTCCGCACTTCTCAACTATGCAATCACCCACCACTTCATGGCATGCTGTAACGCCTCGTACCCGGAAGGATCGAAGAATTACTACCTGTCACTTACAAACCTGTCTCTCCAAGCATTTATAACTCCAAGGACTTCATAAATAGTACACAATCTCATATTTTCTAAATAACCATAATACAAACTCCATAAGTTATCATTACAAAATAACATAAACCAAAGGGGGGTCCACAATCTCCCAAAAATCTCGACGAAATAAAACGATACATCTTTAGGTCTCAATAGGTACAAACAACATAAAGTACTTCAAATACTCAAGTTAAATCCATCTACTAACAATTGTACTCTTACGTACTCGACCTTCCATCCATATCTAGCCAATCTCCAATTTCTATTCTTGACCCCCAGCTAGATAATCAATGTCATCTAAAAATATATGAAGATAAAGAATGAGTTATCCACAACTCATTAAGTAGAGAACATATAGTAGTATGTAAACATAAGCCATTTTTAGAAAGTTTGGTATGGAGAAATAAAACATTTTAGTTTCATATGCACATCTCGAAACGTGTTATCAGAAAAATCAGAATGACTTTTCAATCTTTTCATATTCATAAACTATTTTCATATCCAAAAAGATCGATTCGGCATAACATAACTGCACATCTTCATCTTATTATGTCATATCGTATCGTATCATGTCATATACCATGTTTAACCCCCGTGGTAGGGTTGTGCTATCCCCAGTGGCCAAACCAGGCAGTATCATCTTGTGAAATTTCCCATTTCTCAATCTCAGAGTCCCGAGTGTGCACACAGGAAAGAACACATAAAAGACCACTTTGTTTCCAAAGTGGGTGCACTCATATCATATCATATCATATTGGTACCAACCATATCATGTGAACCAATATCATCATATTAGAACCATATTCAGAATCAGAATCAAAACAAATAAGTATGCCAAAGGTTTTCATATCCATGTCATATCAAACCACGTGTTGGACACATTCATATCATTTTCAGATGATCAATAACAGATCCAAAATATTTCATATCACATGTACAAAAATCTCAATTTTCATATTCGCTCTTTTGCACATTTCAAAAACATGTCAAATATTGCTCATGTCTACACGTTTCATGTCAAAAAAATTTCTTTAATCTTTCATACATATTTCATGAGTGAATGCAAAACATATACTGAGATTGTTTTTCACCTTTTCTTTTTACATGCACAATTTTACAAACCAACCTCTGTTCATTTCTTTTTATGCATATCTAGCATAAGAACCCCGCTTACCTGACTCTTGCGAAGAGTTACTAGAACCTTGAACTTGAGCTCTATCAATGCCACAACCTAAATAGAAAATTATTCACTAACATGTCAACACTCCATATAAATGCGAATTCAATAAAACTAACAAAATTCTGTGATTCTATTCAGCCAACACATGACATCATTTTGCTTCAGTTTCAATACATGGTATAAGCATACTCGCACACAACCTCCAAAACATCAACCCAACACGTCATGTCCAACCAATCAGCTCACTTTCATAACTCGTTACGACAATGACAGCCCACAATCGTCGCAACTCAACATGACCCTCCATAACACAAGCCCAACAATCAATATTAACTCAAATTGTAACACCTAACAATTACAAAATTGCCACACCATACAACCTAAATAATCATATTTATCCACACAAACTACCATTTATCAATTCCAATAGTAACTTAAACATCCACCATAAAAAAATTCAAACCCAAAACACTAATATTTAAACCCGAAACAGCCAACAAATCCCAGCATAAACCAATCACACAAACAATTCCATCATCCAATCCAACTGACCCCCCTTACTCCTCAGACTCAGTCTGGCACAATCAAACCAGTTCACATTAAAAATGAGTTAGTGCAAAAATACATTTAAATCTCAAAAGTTATTTGGAAAAATACTTACAATGCTATAATATAATTTTCAAAGAATCACGGAAGTGCTAGAAGTGGCAACACAGCCACACAACAGTGTAAAAAAATGCACAAGGTCGTGCGTCTCAAAATGCTACATTTTGAACGGAGACAAACAAAGACTTGAGATTACTAGGGAATGGCTTAGGGATGTTGGTGAAGCTAATGGTGGTGGTGGTTGGCCGTGGATGGCAGCTTAGCCGGCGGTTGAAGTCCAAAAAGCTCAAATCGGAAATGGAGATGGATGGGCTTCACCGGTGGCGGATCGAGGTTGAGGATGGGTGGGTTAGGTAGATGGGGGGTCACCGCTAATGTGGTGAAGAGGTGGTGGCCAATGGTGGCGCGATGGCAGCAGGCGAGCTCAATGGGTGTCGCGGCTTGAAGCCGTGCATGGGGACTCACGGTGGTGCGAGAGGGGCTAGAAACGGAGGGGTGAGGTTGTCGGCTAGTGGGGAGACAGTTTGGAGGGGACGTGACGGAAATGGGTGGCGCACGGCGGCGCTGTGGAGGACAATGCAACAGACAGGGGGGAGAGAGGGTGGAGTCGCTCGCGGGAGAAGAGAGAGAGGGGAAAAAGAAATGAAGGAAAAAGAAAAAGAAGAGAAGAAGAAAAGAAAAAGAGGAAAAAGAAAAAAAAAAGTGAGGGAAATAAATTAGGTCCAATCCTTACAACTTCGGTCACAAAAAAAAAATGATTCAACGAAAAGAATTTCAAAATAGCGAGTTAAATAAAATAATTTAAACGTAGTGACTAAATAAAAATAACATAATTATATCCAACAATAGAATAATTTAAAATAAAGAGCAATTTAAATAATGAACAATAATTAATAACAAGAAAACACATTGAATTAACAATTAAATTTCTTAAAATAATGCTACATAAATCATCAAAAATTTAAAACAAGAAAGCTCATAATCTTAAGAAATGCAATAATTACTTGGCCAAAATGCACGTAAATATGGGGTATCACATATGCCATATGGTGCATCACGACTTCATTATGCGGAATACACTCCACGTGTACTCCCTTCACATCACACTACACTTCTCATAGTACAGTCCACAATACGACACAACACACCTCACAACTAAACCCATCACTTCACAACTATGCCACACCTCACATCACCTCACTACACAGCGATCTCCACAATTCCACAGCACAGTCCACTATCCACTTCACAATAAACTAACAAGGGAAAGGGAAAGAGAGTTATATCATACCTCAGGATAACCCGTGTGTTGCTCGTTATCTGGTAAGGCCCTGTTGGGTCGAAAGCCACTAGCTTGGGTGGTGGCTGCTCCATCGTGGTCACTATCGTGACTATAGAATGGGGCTATCTCGGTGATAGAATCTAGGGTTTTGGCTACTAGATCTAGGCTCTGGAGGGTGGCCAACATGGTGGGGAGTTCGTGGGTGGTGGTAGAAAGGCCATGGGTGGTGGCTAGATCTGTGTACGGTGGCTGTTTGGGCTACTTTGGAGGCGGCTCGACACATGGCTGGAGGGGAAGGGAGATCTAAGAAGGTGGTCGTGGGTGGCCCATGGTGGCGTCGATGGATGGTCACAATGGCACTAGGGTGGTGGAGGTTGTGCATGGCCTAAACTGAGAATGGGAGAGGGAGGGTATGTGTGGGGAATCTAAGGGCTGGGTTAGGCTAGCTAGGGAAGCTACGGCGGCACTACAGCGGAGTGGGGCGGCCCTACGGCGGCGGATTTGGGCCATAATAGGGAGGAACCGAGAGAGGGGGGTGCTACTCGAGGAGAAGGGAGAGAGAGAAGGGCTCCGGTGGCTGAGGGGAGAAGCTTACGTCGATGAGGGGCTGGGTGCGGTGTAAAAATTATGATGATATTTTTATAATTATTTTTTGATTGGTTTTCAAACAATTAATAAAATCATATCACTCTATTAAAAAGGGTTGGTAGCCTCTAAACGTTAAGAACGGCTATGCGCAAAGCAAGCATGCCGGTCCACATTCAAATAAACTTCACTACTTTTTTAAAAGACAACAATCTTTTAACTTAGCAATTGCCAATCAGCAAAGTAACTGAGTTATTCAAGGTAGCATAGGAGCACCTCTAGCACATGTCAATTTGAAATTGTGGAACTTAAATCACATATGGCATTTTCGTCACTCTTAGATTATTCTTTATTTAAGAAAATCAAAGATTGATGGATAATACAACCTTGTCGCAGTGAGATGAAAGTGATATAAGTGTGAGATCAGAGTAAGATAAGTAAGATTTCGAATCAAAAGTAGCGGGACGTGCATTTATTTGTCATTCTTCTCCTTCTTTTGAAGTCAACCTGTCTTGACATATCTATAAAAATGGTTGTCTTTTAATTTTTATTTTATTTGTCTTTTATTAAGATTTTTGAATCCCAATGTTAGATATAGTTGTAAAGTCCGCAAGTGCCGTACAATTAAATTTTTTTTTTAAAGTAGGATCCACTATTAAAAAATTTATTTTTTATCATTTAAATTTGGTATTTATTCACTTTCTTTTTAAAAAAGATATTGCATAATATTTACACATTCAATATCATTTCTCCTATTGGTTTTTTCTTTTATTTTTCACGTCTTTAAATGCCCGATATGCCAACCACCATGCACGTACGTGCCTGGCATCACCCAATCATGTTTTCCGTGTTGTCCTCTATCCAACTAAGCTATACTCTAACTATTTTATTAGGAGTGGTAGCCACGGTGCTAGTGTTGTTGCGTTTGGTTTTCACACGTCAACATACCACCACTGCCAAATCTCACCCGCTCTTGTATTCCCTCTGTTACATTCCCCCTAGAACATATATACCTCCACTTTTTGAGGTTTGCTATTGGTTTCTTTCGTTGATAAAACCACCCTACTTCAAGAATATAATAATATAGAGATTTAGACTACTTCAATTGCAAAAGAAAGGCTAAAATCTCTATATTGTAAGACAATGCGATAAATGACTCGAAGCAGTTCGATCAAGGAATTAGTGCAATTCACCCAAACCTTCAAAATGGAGGTATTGGGTTTGACCCCTTCCCGAATCAAAAAAAAAAAAAGAAAAAAAATATTAGTGCAACAACTGCTTTTATAGTGGTCAAGTAATGGGACTGAATACTCAATACCATTATTTTAAGTTCATATTTATTTTCTATTTTTTTAAGAAAAAAGTTTATATTTATTTTCTGAATAATCAAAGATGTTAACATCGTGTTTCGCACGTCTTTGGGTCAAGTTCCAGCAACTCAGAACTTTAGAGCTGGGCCTCGATTGGTGTTGTGTGAAACTCCCCGCATTGGTCCAGTGCCGTTGTACGGTGTTAGTGCATACATCCATGGTGATGAACAGTATTTAAATGCAGAGAAAATAAAAGAGACGAACACACAGATTTACGTGGTTCGGCACTAGGCCTACGTCCACGGGAGTTTGGGGAGGGGAGTTTTCATTATAATATGCTTATTTACAGTCTCTCATACCCTATCATTCCTCACTATACAATGGAAATCTACTCGCTAGAGTAGATGTTCTCCCTCGAAAGGTTGAAGAAGAAGTCGAAGAAGATAAATTGTCAAAAAAGTCCCCAATCCATAAGTTCCCCTTTGCTTTTATCTCCTGCCCCCTATTTACTTCAAGTCACTTCCCTACTTTTCTCTCCTGACATCTTACACCTTGCTTTCCCTTGTTTTCCCTTAATTTATGTCAAATCACCTATTTTTCTCTCCTGACACTCTCACTCCTTAGTCCATTCTTGTCCCCTCTCATTCTTTCATATTTTATCTTCTAGTGAGTCCCCCCAATGGGCTGGGCCTAGGAAATTCAATGGGCCGGGAGAAAAATACCCTCACAGTTACCCCGCCAATTCTCCGATGGGAATCTTTCAGCATGTTTTCCATTCGCCTAGCCTCATTCTGTTGGGCTGTCAGTTTTTCCGTTTGTCAGTCTTTAGGTGGGGTTCTACCCTGCCAAGCCTTCATGTCGTTGCTTTGTCCTACGGATTTCCTTTAACTTTCATTTCCTTTCGTATTTCCTTTAGCCACATTTTCTTTATAATACCCGATTCTCCTAGAAGCCTGACCCATTACCTTCAAGACCTTAACAAGCTCCAACTCTGCATTGGCATCCTACACACCAACCAAAGCCATCATGAATTTTCACAACTTTATGTTTAACAAGATGATGCTAATAATAATTTTTATAATGATGATGATGGTCATCATCATAATAATAATAACATAGAAAAAAAAAGGAAACCTTGAACCCACGATTGTATTCATCGATTGCAATTTGCGAATACCGTTTATACATATCATAATAGTAGTCTATGTTGCACGATTGAATTTGGTGGAAACAATTGACGCCAGGGATGTCAGAAACATCAAAGCCCTAAACCAACAAATGACCCGAAAAGATGGAGGAATTAAGCAAAGATTTAAAGCTAGAGTAGGCGTCGACAATGATAATAGAAGATCAGATCAAATATAGTCAGACTTATGTCACTCTTCAAAACTTGTTCGCTGTAGGAGTAGGCTTCCTCTGGTGTCATCTCATCACAGTCATCATTTGCCGGGTCATATAGCGGCGAAGATGAAGAAAAATTATTTTGGCAGAGGATTAATTCTCTTTCCAGCTTGTCGTAACCAAACAATTCTACAAGACTCATCTTGTCCGTCTCCATTGCTCTTCAAGCGATAATCCCAACAATTGGAGAAACTCGAAGACAAACCTAGCCGATGCCGCTATCGCACTCGCACAGTCGCACTCGAACTCTCCCTCGCCTCAATGACCTAAGCATGCACGGGAACGTCTCTCTCGTTAATTTAGAAATCTCTCTCCAATTTAATTTTTCTTTTTCTTTCCATTAGGCATCACCACAAAAAAATAAATCAAGAAACATTCTATACACCAAGTGTAATACCCAGCCCCTTTAATGAACGACGTAGTGTAGGTAAGTGATCCCTTTCCCTTTCATTTTTTTTCCCTCCCTCTCCTCGACGATTACCTCTTCCGTGTCCCTCTCCCCCATTTTTCACCCTCCCCTAGTTCCACCTCCCCACGCCTCTTTAACCTGTTTCTCCCTTCAAGTTCTCTCTCAACAAACTCTTTCTATATCCATGCCTCTCATGCTATCGGCTCTCTCCCTCAAAAGTCTCTCCCATTCGTTGTATCACCCACCGTAAACTAGCACCACACACCACGCTTCACGGCAAAATAGAAAACTGCACGCCCAACCACCATAGCCTTCATCATCAACCCGCCTCTCTCAACCCTCCTATCACCTAGGTCTAAGCCACTACACAATTCTCGCCGCCTACCCCAACCACAATGTTAAGAACTAAATCCTTTATATTTCATAAACTTAAATTGTACATTGAGAGTGGTCAAAATAAATAGATATAAGGAACAAATCTATTTAAGGTAACTGATTTTCGTGGGTCCACCGGAGTGAGTGGGAAGGATGTGAGTGTCTGTCAGTGGTGGCCTGAGGTAGAGAAGACATTACTGCTCTTCCTGAAAAAGAATGGAAAAAAATTTTGTGATAGGGGGGAAGGGTTTCCATGGCTAAGATTTGGGTTTTGAGTTGGGAAAAAGAGTCATTGAGGCCAAGGAGAAATTGGTAAACTCTATCATCTTCAGCTTGTTGCTGCAATTGTTTGAGATCGTTGGTTTGTTGTAAGTGACTGAATTCATCCCTTTTCTTGATTTGGTTGTAATAATCATGGATAGAGTGATTGTGTTGCTGCAAGGAGGATAACTCACGCTTGAGATGGTAAATCCTGGCATTGTTGCCATGGCAAAATCGGGACTGGAGATCCAACCATACGGCTCGGGGATCGGTATGAAATTCAAGGGAGTTGGCTATGGAAGGACTGATGGAATTTAGGAGCCAGGTAAGGACCATGTCTTTAGTTTGGTTCCAATGTCTATAATCTGGAGAGGTAGTTTCAGGTGGGATAAGAGTGTCATCAACAAAAACTAGTTTGCTTTTGGCGTTAAGAGCACGGGTCATGGCTTTTTGCCATTTGGAAAAATTGTCACCGGTGAGAAGACCGAAAATAAGGATGAGGCTAGGAGAGTCAAAGGGATGGAGGATATATGGAGAGAGGACAGTGGAAGAGGAAGAGGAAGAAGAGGCCATGGAGATCTCAGGTAGGTTAGGGATCATGGTCTAGTCTGATACCATGTTAAGAACTCAATCCTTTGTATTTCAGAAACTTAAATTGTACATTGAGAGTGGTCAAAATAAATACAAGGAACAAATCTATCTAAGGTAACTAATTGAGTATGGTATGAATTTACAATTACAAAATTAAAAGTCTAATTATTCTTAAATCATGGTGTTAAAAAATGGAGGAGATCTTGGCTTGATTTATGGAAGTGGTCTGTCAATACACAAAGCCACCGTAGCTCAGTTTTTATTTTCGAAAACACAGCCGCAAACCATTGCACCATCACCACATTTAAACTGAGAGCCTCTGTTTTAGGAGGCCAAAAACAGAGTCAAACGTTGCACCTCCACTACCAACGACTGAATCTTCCCAGCCACTTGCTGTTGTGCACCATAGCCCAGCCATGAGGCACTGCCAGGTCAATCACCATTCATTGTCGTAAGCTTTTGTGTCTTCTCCCCTGTGTTCTCTCCTTCTCTGACTCTCTGTTTCTCTCACAGTGCTCACTCTCTCTCTCTCTCTCTCAACGCCTACTCTGCCGCTGCATCACCACCGTCGACCTCTGCCCACCTCTCTGCGCCGTCGCATGTTCACCTCTCTCTCGATATAGAACTTTACTCTTTACTGCACAGTTTAGTGGAGAGGTTGTAGTTTTTGAAGTTTTTTTTATTGAATTCCTGCCTTAACCTATACATATTTATGGTTAATTCCCAAAAATACCACTAGTTATACGTTGTGCTTACTTTTAACTTACTCTTTGTTTTAAGTATATATATTATTATAGAAAATAGTTAGGGTTTTAAAGTATATTACTTATTATTATATTATTTGGTATCAGAATTTTTATAAATGAATTTTAGTAGTAAGCGTTTAATATAATTTTGAATGCTTTAGATAGGATTAAGTTTATTCTATTAAATGAAGTTTTGATTTTTACTGTAATAGATTTTATTATAATTTTGTAAACTAAAATATCCAGGTGGAGTTGTTTTATCAAGTGGATATCGATGAATTTGGAAAGTGATGATATTTTTGGATTACGAGAATTTTAGAATTTTAAAAAAATAAGTTAATTTAGCATATCGGGTTTAGGTATCGAAATATGTGCTGAATTGAAAATTTACGAAAGTTATGTGACTATTTTATAGGTGACGGTTAATGTTGTTCGGCACAATTGCGGAAAATTTTTTAAAAGCTAAAAAGTTCAGGTAAGCAGGATTCCTATGCTAGATTTTGTATAAAAGGAAAATGATCTGAAGTTGATTTTATGAAAAATGTGCATGATATGTTTTGCAAATAAATGTGGAAATAACCTCAATTATTTGTTCTGCATTACTCATGAAATATGTATAAAAGAGGAAAGTATTTTTACATGAACAAATTTTTGCATTCTGCTTCTGAACTATGCAAAAAGAGCGAATACGAAATTTCTAAAAATTTGTGCATGTGATGCAAAGATGTTCTGAATCTATTTTTGAATATGTGAAATGATCAGAATTCGTTTCAGTACTCTATTGTGATAAGATGTGGCACCTGAAAACCTTTGGCATGACTTTCTGATTTTGTTTTTGTTCATGATCCGATGATTCTGATTCTGTTTTGCTCTGATATATGGCCCTGTCACGTAGGGCTGTACAAAAAATCCTAAGCTCATGCAAGAAAATCTGAAAATTTTCCAGACTTGAGCACCTCCCACTTCACCCCAATCACCAAGCACCCAAGCCAACGTCCCTCACCCCTTGGCCACCTATAAATAATTCCCTCCCCTTCTCATTTCACCCACACCACAGTCCAAGCATCATCTTGAGCGTTGAGAGCGTTTCTCCCTCTTAGAGATCAAAAGAGTGCAAATCGAGTGAGTTTTGGTGAGTTTTTGAGTGTTTTTGTGTAAGACAGTCTAGAGTGCTTAGAAGATTACTAAATTTGTAAGTTTTCTTCCTTTTGATTTTAACTAGCATGTCAAGCTTTTTTTTCCAAGTGTTGGTATGAAATTTGGTTGATTTCTGAGAAGGTTATGATACTTAATGCCAAATCGGGTCAATTAAAGGAATAATTGAATGACTGAATGTTTTTAATTAGAAATTTAGCTTTGACATGTCCTAAGCATGATTTTATATGATATATAATTATCCTAATATGATAATGAAAGGTTAAATTTGTGATTAGAAGCATGTCATGATATGTTTTAAATCTATTTTGTTTTGATTATCAAGCGTGAATCGGTTTTAAGCATATTGGTGATCATTAATGATTAAAGAAAATCTCATATGCATGTATTCATAGGGATCAATAGTTGAAAATACACATAGGCATCAACTAGGATGCATGCCACAGGTTGAGACTAATTGGAAAAGTTTCACTATGGATTTTGAAAATATAAAGGCATAGATGGTTTTAGAATGATAAAAATATGAAGTCCTTGAAATTTGATTAAATTTGAAGTTTGTTTGAAATTAGTGAAAGTTTAGGGCCTAAATGACAATTTTTGAAAGTCAATGGGTATTTTTGTAAATATCTCATTTTTTTGAAGCCTTTGATTTCTTATCTATTCATGAGAGTATTAATCGTAACTTAGTATACACACGATTTACACAACTATGGCGCTAATTTCGAATTTCTCCGGAAGTTTGTAAGTTGGCCTCTAACTTACACATTGACAAATTATTTATGAATTATTGATAAATGTTCATTCATATTTCAATTATCATTTTGAGCATAAAATATCATGTTATATGATACATTGAGTGCATATTTACAGGACATGTCATATTTTCACCAATTTTAATATATTGCATATAAATATTATTTTTCATTAAACTTGCTACATATGCACATGCCATGAAAAATATTTTCCTAAACATTGCATGAAAATCATTTTATCACGACCCCAAAGGTTAAGATGGAGAATTATTCTAGTGGAACTCGTCTGTCCACTCTGGAGTGTTTAATAATGGAGTGGTAACCCCTGAGTTGACGAAGAACAATCAATAGGCTTTGAATGGATTCTTTTTAAAGAACGCCGGAGCGAAGTCAACCTGTTATGACACCTACCGCTGATGGGTATACATGTTATGATTTTTATGATATTATGTTATTTACCAATGCATTGAGAACGAGTCTATAGACAACGTAATTTCAACGTAAGTTATACTACAGTCACCGGCAGGTACTCACAGTGTATATGGGGAACTGTGACATTACCATACGTTATGTTATTAATTAAGATAATGATATAAGTTGATGATAAAAGTTTATGATGAAATTTTTATGATCCCTACATCCACTTCAAGTCTACTTCGAAGAAAATCTGGAGGATCATTCCACCACTACAACGTATCATCCACAAACTACACTTGACGAGCTAGAATGTGTGCAGTCTCATTACCCTGTCTTCCCACATGTAAAACTTCAAAAGAAGCAAAGATGGACAGCATCTTCTTCACCTCATGGATTAAAATATTGCACCTATCCAGAATCTCCCCTTGAGCGTATAGCCTCCATCACAGCAAGTGAATCCCCTTCAAAAATCAAATGAGAGATACGCAAGTGAGAAATTAATTACAAACCCCTTAGTGCTGCAAGCGCTTCTATATCTTCCACCTCCTGAATACCCAATTCCTTCTAGACATTGCCATAACCATGCAACCCTTATCATCCCGCAATATAGCTCCCACCCCAGAAATATTCAAGGAACTAAAAATAGCTCCATCTACATTCAGTTTAAAAGACCCACATGGTAGAGGTAGCCAACACAATGTTGAAATCTGATTATGAACTTTAACATGCTGTCGAATTAACTGATAGTTCTCAACATAATCAAAACAATTAGCCGCCACAACACACACATCAAGATTCGTTTGTTAACTTCAGATTTCGAAATTTCCACACACCCCAGGCAATTATCAAGAATCGGATCAAAATAAGAGGATCATAACTGCTTTGACAGCATTAACAAACCTAGAATAGCCAAATATCAACCTCAAATCTCTTCCAAAATACATTTCCCACACTCTAAGAAAATAAGGACATTGACAGAGAATGTGGAAGACATCTTCACAAGCATCATGGCAAAAAATACATTTAGAAGAACCCAGAACATGCCTATGAAATAAAAGCTTTTTAGTAGGCAAACTATCCTTAGAAGCTCTCCAAATAAAATTTTTGATCTTATTTGGACGTTGTAAATTCCACAAAACCTTCCAAAAGAACATAGAGGGTAATCTTGATTACTAGAACCATTCTCCAAAGCAGATTTCAAATTAAGGGCAAGGTAATACGCTGACTTTAAAGTAAAAATTTCAGTTCTAGTGCCACTCCACACTAATTTATAAACACCCCAATGTAGGAATAGAGGAATTTTAAGAATAGTTTTAGCCTCAAAAGGAAGGAATACATGTTTGACCAAATCTATGTTCCACCCACTGGGAGAAGAGGAATCCATTAAATCAGCTACACAAGCACCCTCAGCAAGGGTATTGCAGCAAGTAACAACTATCTGGAATTCGAGTCAGCAAGCCAATTATCTTTCCAAATCTTGATTTTATCTCCCTTACCAATACACCATAAACTTCCAGCTTGATTACATGTTTTGCTTAAAAAATGATATGCCATACATATGATGGCTTAGAGCCAAGCACCGAAGATAAAAAATCAGTATTAGGAAAATACTTTGCTTTAAAAGCTTATGTTAAAAGAGACCCTTGTGATTGAAGTAAACACCATCCTTACTTTGCCAATAATGAGATGTTAAAAACTTCCAAATCCAGAAATCCCAATCCACCCTTGAATTTTGACTGACACATGTTTCGCCAATTTAGCCAATGTATCCTTCTTTCTTGACCACTTTGACCCCACCAAAACCTTGCAACCATCCCTCAAGTTCTTTACAAAAACCCTTTGGAATCTTGAAACAGCTCATTGTGTAAGTGGGAATAGCCTGAACTACAGCTTTAATCAACACCTCACGACCTGCTTGTGACAATAACTTTTCTTTCCACCCTTGTAACTTTGCCCGAACTTTGTCCTTAATTGCTTTAAAAGTCTGGTAACATGATTTTCCCACAAAAGAAGGAAGACCAAGATATTTAGCATGGTGTTGAATATCCTGAATGCCCCCACACACTTTTAATAGCACTTATAACATTTGGCTCTATGTTACAACTGAAAAGTAATTCAGTTTTACCCATATTTAGCTGCTGACCCGATGCCACACCATAACAGCATATCAAATTTGTAATATGCTGATTTTCTGAAACATATGCTTGATAGAAAATGATACTATCATCTGCAAAGAACAAATGACTGACTCGAGGAGCATTATGACACACACTAATACCCCTTATTAGATGCTGCTCTTCAGCTTGCTTCAATAACAAAGATAGAGCCTTTGCACATAAAACAAACAAATAGGGAGAGAAAGGACACCCTTGACGTAGATCACGGGTGGGCTTAATAGGCTGAGTGGCAACCCCATTCACAAAAACTTTGTACGAAACTGAAGTAATGCACATCATTATTAAGCGAATCAATTGGGAATTAAACCCCATGCGCAGCATAAGTTTTTCTAAGAAAACTCATTACACTCTGTCATAGGCTTTACTCATGTATAATTTAATAGACATACAACCCTTCCTCCCACGCTTCCTCCTCCAAATAGCATCCACAGTTTCAAAGGCCGCTAGAACATTGTCAGTAATCAGCCTCCTAGGAACAAAAGCTGATTGGTTCTCAGAAATAGCTCCAGGTAAAGCTAATTTCAGCCTATTAGCTAATACCTTTGCAATGACCTTATAAATCACATTACCTAAACTAATTGATCAAAAGTCCTTCAAATACTCAAGTTGTTTCGTCTTTGGATTCAAAACGATATTGGTAAGGATTAAATCAGAAGGCATAACACCCGAAACCAACACTTGTAAAACAAGATTAATAACCGTATCACCCACCAAATGCCAATATTTTTGGAAAAACAAGGGAGGCATACCATCCCGACCCGGAGCTTTCAATGGTTGCATTTGAAACAAAGCTTCCCTTATCTCGGTCGTTGTGAACTCATGCATTAGATCACCATTCACAGAATCAGAAATACAAGGTTGAATAGACTGTAATACCGCATCAAAATCAGAAGGATTAGATGTACAAAACAAGTTTGAGAAATAGCCATGTATCATTGGAAGCATTTCAGATCCTACATGCAAGACACCCACATCATTCCTTAGCTTGGTGATAAAATTATGTCGCTGCCTTTGGGAAGCCTTAAAATGGAAATACTTAGTGTTTTGATCCCCATCTGCCAACCATTGCACACGAGATCTTTGCATCCACATCAATTCTTCCTTCTCCAATAGATAATTAATATCATTTTTAACACACCTTATCTCATGTGATGGGTAAGAGGAATAAGAAACACTCTGTAACTGTTCCAGCTCCCTTCTCTTTTTAGTCAAATTCTATCTAACATTGCCAAAACACTCCTTACTCCATTCAGTCAAGTAACTTCGACAATGCTTTATTTTGTCAATCAAGGAAGCATCAGAATTTAACGACCAAGCATTTGCAATAGCTTACTCACAACCCCTAGCACCCACCCACATGGATTCAAACTTAAATAAACGAGGCTTCTTGGAGACATTTTGCACAAAGGCGTCCATACTCAAGACCAAACAACTATGGTTTGAGACTGGGGTAATAATATTGCAAACTCTACTGGTGGGATATAATTCTAGCCATTCCACATTACTAGCAAATCTGTCCAACCTCTTATGAATAAGAGCAGACCAATCCCTCAAATTACTCCATGTGTACAAAGACCCTACAGCATTCATACTACGCAATTAACAGTAATCCAAAGCATCTCGAAAACCCCTCATCTGGCTAGCAGGTCTCTCCCTACCCCCCAATTTCTCAAAACTTTACAAAATCTCGTTAAAATCCCCACAGCACAACCATGGCCCATCAAATTGATCTTTCAATAGACGTAACAAAGCCCAAGTATCTCTTCTAAGATTTATCTCTAGATTCCCATAAATTGTAGACAAATGCCAAGAACCTCCAAAAACTGGGTTCGAAAGAAAAACATCTAAATGAAACTGAGAATAAGATTTTAAGACTAGATTTACCTCCTGATGCCTGAAGAGACACAATCCACCAGAACGACCAACGCGGCCCACTGTTAAGAAACAAAAAAAACCCCAACTATACCTTAAGGAGCTCTATACGAGAATAGCCAAAACGCGTCTCCATAATGAAAAAGATATCAAGATCTTCCTTACGAACAATATCTCAAAGGGTTCAAATTCCCTGAGGGTTCCCAAGCCCTTAGGAGTTCCAACTCATGATTTTCATGGTTGACGGCAGGGCTGAAACTCAGCCTCCACCAACGAGATTGGGACCTCCACCAGAGAATCATCCTCCCTTGATTTCTGCTTCTTCAACTGGATCAGACCACCCGAATCTACTAAAGCCTTCACATTCAACTATCGCTAAGAAGGAGTCAAGGGAAAACGAGACAGTCGTGCATGAGGGCACGATCCGCCCTTGATTTTCTCTGGTTGTCCTTACGAGAAGATAAGGATGCTGCTTCAGGATGACTTTTCTTTAGATGCACAAAAGGCATTTGGGTTAATTTTGAAATGGGCCCCTCGCCGATGCGAGACCCATCATCTTTCACAGAAGGCAATTGTTTAACCGACCCCTGCCCAGTTGTATCCAACAGGTCATTGTATGAAACTGTCAACGGTTGAGATGGATATTCAGTAACTGCCATCGGATCTTTCACCAGCAAATTGCTCCGATCATCATCTATAGGAGATGAGTTTCCAGTACTTCCTTCAGTAGACGATCCCAAATGATTGCGTGCTTGCACAGAAAAACTCCCCACCAGCAGCCATGGACCATAAGGAAATTCAGAGTCTTCAGCATTACCTTTAATATTAATCCATTGCAGGCAATCACGCTCCCCATGTCCCAATAGCCCACAATAGTAGCAGAATTGTGGCAACTTCTCAACTTAAAACGAACCCATACGTAATCTGATTCTCCAACAGCAACCCGTTTACCACGCGGAAAAGGTTTACTTATATCCAAGGAAATGCGCACACAAACAAATTCCCCCCACCAGGGCCTTCTCTCAATAAGATCAACATCTTCAACATCACCCAGAGTTCCTGCTATTTTCCAAACTTCCCGTGCATCCATCCCATCCAGTGGTAAATCATAAATTTGAACCTAGAAAGAAGCATATAACATAGGTACTTTGGTAATCTGTAGAGTCCTGTCATAATCAATGCAAATTACTAGACTATTCCCAAAAAGTCTAGGGACCATTGAATAATATCCTCTCTTTTTCACCCCGCATAGAACAAGCTGCCAAAAATAGATTTTTCCCCATGTCATAAATCTGAAAGCCCCCCGATGGATGCCATAAATTCTTCATCATCCTTTTGAACGCCTCCTTATTATAAAACTTCCTAGTCAGAAGCTTAAACAGGAAGCACTTCGTAGTATCAAAAACTTTATTTAACTTCGTAGAGTCAGACAAGCGTACAGTTGATTTCACTGCTTCAGATAATGAAAGAGAACTCCAACGCTCCGTTAGATCATCCGTCATCGCAAATATCACAAGTTCACAAACAGAAATACCAGTAAGAACGGAAACCCCACCACAATGAATACAAAAAAAACCCATGCACTCAGGACAAGATAAAGACTCTCATCATCATGAGAGAGAAAAAACACACACGAACCAGACTAGAAATACAGTTAACACCGGTTATACAGAGACACGCTGAATCGCCAGAGCCTTTTGAATGGCTATAGATTTGTCTTGTTTTATATCTATTTAATTATATAAAAGCCAAGTTTTAACATCTGACTTGGCATTTAGACCGTATTAATCGGTAGTTACGTCAACCGTAGTGATATGCCACAGAAATCGCATATGAATAGCTGACTTTACACAGGTTCATACCCGTTCATATGAATAACCAAATTTGCAAATTAGTTGAGTTAGTTTTTTCATATGTGACCCTTTGCAAATATTCTGAAGATGGCTGGTGTGTTGTCGCCGGCAACCAAAAATAAAACCTATACTCCTAAAAATACATGTAGTAGTGCAAGTAAGGATCGATCCCACGAAGAGTATTTAGCCTAGTTTTATACTATGTAAACAAGGATTTGCGGAGGGGGGGAAGGGTTGAGTATAACAAAAACAATTTTAAGAACAATTAAGAAACAATTCAAATTAAAGTATCGAAATCAATCAAAAAAACAAACCTTGGTCTAAGTCAACATCCACCATCGAAATTTTACAACTGATCATCGATGCAAATATATATTAATTCATACTTTGAATATTGACCATTGGAATTACATGTTATTAATAGTAGACTCAATCGGAGCGGAGTCGGGACTACAACCATCCAAAAATACCCAAATCACAAACCCCAGAAGAAAAATTCATCAATTCACCCAAATTACAAACCCAACAAATTGACACAGATTAAGTGATGGAGATCAAGAGCAAAGGACTTGCGAGAGACAGAGATCGAGAGGCAAAGGGTGAGGGACTTAGAAGAAGGATTCAGCAGCAAGGGGCAGTTGTGCCAATGGCAAAGGGTAAGGGAACACAGAGGGACGACGACAGGAGAGTGAGATCCTAAAGGCAACAGAAGAGGCACTATCGGGAGAAGAGAGAGAAGCTTACTTCAACTTGAGAGAGAAAGAGAGAGAGAGACTAGGCCAGCGAGATTGGGGACCTAGGGTTTCTTAAAAGAGATCGAGGGGAGGGGTCAAAAATTGAACATTGAATGTCGAAGTGATGAGATCGAATGGGAGGAGGGGGTGTTAAGGTCCTAAACATGTAAAACGACGTTATTTTACACTTTGAAAATGATGTCATTTTACGCAATAGTGTAGCTGTCGTGAGGTGTACAAAGTGTTTTGATTCTATTTGAGGCATTTTGGGCTAGGTTGCGTGGGTTTTGGGCTTTTAAACCCTCCTTTTTCCCTTTTGTTTTTTCCGTTAACCTTTTTTTGGGCCTTTTTTTTCTCCTAAACCCTAAATGAAATCTTTCTTAAATCAATTTTGATCTTTGTTTTAGCCATAACCTTTTTTATTTATGGGTGCTATAATTTTGTATCACTAAGTTTAATTGTTAATTAGTTTCATTATTAACAATTACTATTTAATTCATGTCTAATTACATGTCATTATACGGTACTATTACATGTTATTAATTCATTATAATATTTTATACTAATGTCTAATTTAACTTGTATTCTAGTGTTTAATTAAATGTTATTATGCTAAACTTAAAGTATTACATGTTATTATATTAGTTTCTTACTTAATTATATACTAGACTTAGTATTTCTAACAATCCAATCCTAAAATTAGGCCATAAAATAAGTTTTATGTATTTTCATATTATTATTAAAAAATATATTTATTTTTATTATTATACCACTATCACTTTATCAAATTCATGTCATTAATAAGTCACTAATTTTAATTTCAAGTAGTATCATTATTAGCATCATTATTTTTAATTCATCAAAAGGATGAGTGTAGTGGATTACTTTAAACTTTCACGTTCTCCCTCTCCTCTAGGACGTATCTTTTGTAACCGTTTTCCTCTCCTTTTGTACGTTACTCCTTCCATAATCTACTAAACGAGTATCTTTAAAACCTCCATCGACACACAGCCTTCAGGTGTTTTCTTGGTTCAAAGTTTTCGACAATCTTGTAAGCCTTATGGTGATTTCTTAGTCCCAAAGATTTTGGCAATCAGGTTGCCTACTTATACACCCAAATCTCCGCTGTTATAACCTCTCGTTCCCCTACAATGTTCCATCCCTCTCCTCCATGCCGATAGCGCTTTGCTCCTCATCTCTCAGGAGTAAATAGTCGTACCCCACTAGCTTGCACCAACCACCATCAAATCAGATTGAGAAGAAGAAGCCCCAGCCTTTACCAATGCACGGAAAACTACACCCTAAGTCTTCGCAAGGCATTGTGAATCGGATTAGACTACTAATCTAGATAGCTAACGATCTAGTTTAGCAAAAATGTATTGAAATTTTCGGTCTGTGACTCTCCCAGGATTGAATCGGATTAGACCAGCTACACCCGTAGGCATCGCAAGGCATCATGAAAACTCACTACCAGCAAAGAACCCAACTCAACCACGGCCCTATACCTCCACAAACCATCGTAAACAAATCAAAGCACAAAGAGGTCACCATGCAAAGTAGTGCAGTTGCCTTTCAGCCCATGTACGACAGCCCAACTAGCACTTGTCACTCTTTGTTTGGCGTTACCAAGAACAGAGTATGCCGCCATCACTCACCCACAAAGAGAGGAAGCTAGCTCCGCCCTACACTACCTTACACCATCGTGACTCATTCCCTTCCCACTACAAGCCAAAGCATTGTATCCCTATTAATTAGTCCATCTGGGAAAACGTGCGTGGCTCTTACAAAAAATGTCAGTGGAGACTTCCAGTTTAAAAGTACCACTTAACCCACAACCAGACTTTGTCTTTCTAACTCCACAGCCAATTATGTCCGAAACATGGAACCATCCTCATCTTTGGATAACCAGCAAAGGAACAACATGGACATTATTCCTCTAGAAATCCTTACACCTCTTGATATCACACTTCTTTATACCATCCCACCAGGCACTGAAAGTTTCATTCCCTTTGAACAAGATCTGTCTGAGTCACCACCAAAACCATTACCACGCCCATCCACTGAAATCATTTCTTCTAAAAAGAGGTTCTTGAACTGACCTGAGAGAGATCTACAACCAAAAAAGAGAGAACACTCTTTTGGAATATCATAATTTGACATCCTTGTTGAGATGGAAGCAACCTTCACAATTGGAGCTGGAGGAGCAAGTAGCATGGAGGAAGACCCTACCTTGTCATCATTCATGACAAAAGTCAAGGAGGGAACCTGCAGAAGAACAAGGAAAATCATAATGCAATATTCTTCATATCAGAAGTCATATGCAACACGAGGAAGTAGTAATATCCCACCAACAAACCATGTCCTTTTATCTTCCACAGTCCAAATGGTTGAGGCGGCAGAGCCTGATCGGCCCTACAAATAGAAAGGAAGTTATGTCCAGCAACTATAGAGGCATAGCCCGACCTGCTACAAGAAGAAGTCTAAGGGCTAACATCAGGACTCATCATCTTGATGTGATTTTCTTATCTGAGACACTTTTGAATGATGCTAAGACTAAGGGCTTGTTTGGATTCGCAAGTCATCTCAGCTCATCTCAACTCATCTCACTACTATTTATTACTATTCAGCAACTTTAACTCACAAATCTCACTACTATTCACAACTCATCTCATTACTATTCACAATCCATCTCAACTCATATCAGCTCATCTCAAGTCATCTTCGAATCCAAACATCTCCTAATTATGTTGTTAATAGTTTAGGATTTTCTTTATCTTTGCATATCCCATGCCAAAAGGTAGGCAGGGACAGCTTTTGGTAATGTGGCGTCTTGGTGTAGATATAAAACCTATTTATATTTTCTACTACATTGTCACTATGCATGTGTACTCTGATCCTGCTTATATGCCATGGTTGCTTTTAGTGGTTTACTACCCTTCTCATCATTTTCAAAAGCATAATTTTTGAGACCTATTGTATAAGATCAATCACACTTTCTCTGGCCCCATTTTAGCACTAGGAGATTTTAACTCTATCGTCAATAGCTTAGAGAAGCTTGGAGGCAGGCCTTTTGCCTCTACTTCCTCATCTAGTGGCTTGAGAAATTTCATGGATGAGGCAAGTTTTGCTGACTTAGGTTACAATGGCCCTCATTACACTTAGACCAACAATAGAATGGGCCATGGTAACATTAAAGAGAGAATAGACAAAGCCATTGCTAATCCTCAATCGGCTTTGCTCCATCTTGATGTAAAGATCTTACATCTGCCCATTCACAATTTTGACCATTCTCCCATCCTCCTAAACTCTCAGAAACAAACTCACACCAGCAAAGCCTTTAGATTTGAGGAGTTTTATGCTAGGGACCATACTTGTAGTAATGTCAATAAGAAGGATTGGGACTCCAACCATAGGGGTAATCCTCCCTTTATTTTCATGCAAAAGTTGAAAATGGTCAAAAGTGCCCTCAAAAGTTGGAACATTAGCCACTTTGGTCATATTCAGACTAGCATCAAGACCCTTTCCAACCTTTTGTCTCAAATTCAATCTTAGGGTCCCTTTCATAATCTCTCCAATCAAGAGAACTCTATCAAAAATAGTCTCAATGAGCAGCTAAAAAGAGAGGAGATTTTGTAGAAACAAAAGTCTCGAGTTTAGTGGCTCACAACCATTGACCTGAATACCAAATTCTTCCATATGTCATCCACTATGAGAAGAAAAAGAATGAGATAACTATCTCAGAACTTCTAACAATTCTTGGGATTCAAATCCTCTTACCCAGATTGCCCTGATGACCTCTCTAATCTATTTCCTAATAAAATTAGTGAGGAGGATAACCTTACGCTAAGTAGAATTCCTTCTGATGAATAGATCCTCTCCACCATTAAACAAATCCTCTCTTCCAAATCCCTGGGACCTGATGGTTTTACTGGTTTTTTTACAAGACCTATTGTAATATTGTCAAAGAGGATTTGAATAAAGCTGTGAGGAACTTCTTCACCTCTAGTCATATGCTTAAGGAGATGAATCATGCTAACATAGTTCTCATGCCTAAGATTCCTTCTCCTAGCACAGTTCACCATTTCAGAAAATCCTCACCAACAGACTTAAGGTTGTCATGAGGAAAATTATCTCCCCTTACCAAACTGTTTTTATGTTTGGGAAGATCATTAAGGAAAATACCATTTTGACTCAAGAAATTTCCCATGTCCTTAGGACAAAAAATGGCAGAAGTCATATGGCTATTAAGATTGACATGGAAAAAACATTTGACTTTATTGAGTAAAAATTTCTCTTAACCATTTTTAAGAGTCTTGGTTTAAACCCTACTTGAATCAACTGGATAAAGGAGTGAATTAGTACAACTTCTTATTCCATTGTTATCAATGGTGAGCCTTAAGGCTATAACCTCCCCTGTAGAGGTATTAGACAAGGAGACACTCTCTCCCCATTCCTTTTTATTTTAGGCAGTGAAGTTCTAACCAGACTTATTCTTAGGGAGGAGCATGTTAACAACATTACTGGTATTATGATTAGCATATCTAGACCTACTTTATCCCATCTCCTCTTTGCTGATGATCTCATCCTTTTTGGTAGTGCTAATGTTAACATAGCCAAAGCTTTCTTAGATTGTCTTGAGACCTATACTGCTTGGTCTGGTTAGAGGGTTAGTGCTTCCAAATCTTCTATTCAGTTCAGCAAAAACACTAGTATCAATGCCATTAGAGATATCCAGGACATTCTTAATTTTAGCCCAACTCCTTCGAGAATTAAGTACCTAGGCTTACCTCTTAACTTTGGTTCTCCTCAAAGACATCACTGCAATGAGATTTTGGATAAGATTTAGAGTAAGCTTTCTGGGTGGAAATCAAAGTTGCTCTCCCAAGCAGGGAGAACCATCCTCATTAAATCTGTAACTAGTGTCATTCCTGCTTACACCATGTCCACTACCTTACTGTCCAAGCATATGGCTAGGAAGATTAATAAGTCTCATGAGGTTTTGGTAGGGTTTTCACCCTGATAATATTCATAACTACACTCCCATCGCTTCGAAGTCCATCTGTAAATCTATTGGTGGTCTTGGTATCAGGCTTGCTGCCAACTTCAACAAGGCTTTGATGAGTAAGTGCCCTTAAGATTTAATTTGTAATGAGACCAGCATTTGGAAAGATATGATCACCCATAAGTACTTGAGGAATAGTAGTTGGAACTCTATTCAAGCTAAAACGACTGACTCCAAATTCTGGAAAAGTCTTGTCAAGCAAAAAGGCTGCATCATTTCTAGCTTGTGCTTTCAGATCAACAATAGGGTCAGCACTAAGGCTTGGTCTGATTCTTGGATACCTAATTTACCTACCAGATTCCCTTCCCCTAGATCCATGGACACTAGGATGACCCCCTTCTCAAGGTCTCGAAGCTTGTTCTGAAGGAACCCAGGAGATGGAATTCCCTCCTCCTCCAAACTCTCTTTTCTCAGTCCTCTATGTAAGCTATAGAAAACATCCATCTCTCTGATTACAACTATCAAAATCTGAGTGACATTCCTCGTTGGGCCCACCATTCTTCTAGTAATTTTTCTGTCAAGTCAGCTTACACAGCCATTGTTTGTAACCATTTTGAGCTCAATGACCTCCCCACTAGCCAATTCTGAAAAATGCTCTGGTCTCTCAAAATCCAAGATCGACTTAGCTCTTTCTTTGGAAAGTGCTTAATGACATCCTTCCCACTAGACAATCTCTTGGTAATTACCTTCATCTCCCTGAGGACAAACAATTATACCCTATTTGCCATCAAGAAGAGGATACCACCTACCTTTTTCTCAATTGTCCCTTTACTAGAATTCTTTGGAGGCAGTCCCCTTGACCGCTGGATATTTCAACTTTTAATCCTCTAGGTATTAAGAATTGGGTCAAAACAATTCGCTATCCTAGTGCCAACCACAATCTTTCTAAGTCTAATGCTCATCATTTCCAACTCTTTGTTGTGATTGCCATGGACAACATTTGGTTTAATCAAAACCAAAAGATACACAATTGTAGTTCCTTAAATATTGAGCAGTTTACAAAAATGACCATTGACATATATCAAGATCACCATGGAAAGTTGATAACATGTTGCAAACCTAGAAACCACCTACAACAAAAGACGCCTACTTTATATCCTTTGATGTTGCAATAAGAGGGAATGTGAGTACATTAGCAGCTATGTGTAGGTCTTGGCTAGGGAAGATCGTTTTTGTGGTTACTAAATTCTCTAGCACCATTGATCCTAACTATGGAGAAGCTATGGCAGCCTTCATTGGAGTCAAAGAAAGGAGTCAAAGAAGCTCACCACAGAGGATTCAAGAGACATCATAGAAGGAGATTTAGTTTGGCATTAACAACCCTCATTCTTCTAATGCGGGAAGTTGAATACATTGCAAGAGATACCAGATTTTTGCTCAAAGACCTTCATGATTGGCTAGCTGTGAAATTACATCGATCACAAAATTGATGTGCGCACACTTTTGCGCAATGGGCATATTCCAACAATTTGTTTGGAAACATCCCCTCATCAAAATTCCTCCTTGCCTCCTTAGCTTTCATAGTGGCAAAGATCCCCCTTCCCTTGGGTTTTAATACTCTTTAAATTACTTTTAACTACTTTCCTTTTCTATGAATGAAAATTCTTGAGACAAAAATAAAAAAATAAAAAGCTATAGATTGAATGCATCATGAAGGTGATAAACGGTTACATTGTCAAATAGCTCTACCATAAACCTATCTGACAATTTGTCCACGGACTATTATCGACTTAGTGAAATTCCAGATTGCACAATTTTAACATATGGCAAGTTATTTTGCAACTTCACTAATAGAGAAGTGGCACTATCTCTCAATTTTTTATTAATTAAATTAAATGCATAAATTATTACAAACTGGATCAAGTAATATGCATTACCCAAAAAAAATAACATGACGAAAGTTTCCAGAAGCAAAAATAAAACCATATGCATGAATGAGAGAGAGAAGGCACAAAAAACTCATCGTTGCCAATTATGTTTTATGCTTCTTTTTTTTTTTTTTTGTAACCTTATCAAAAATAAAATGTTTTATGTTTTTTTTGTGAATTTCCCTCTCCCACACAAGGAAAATAAAATAAAAAAACCCGCCCAATTCACATTGACAAAAGCACGCTGCATAATCTCACTTAACCAAGGTACCAATGGAGGATTGAAGAAAAGGAGTTTTGAAAACAAAATTAAATAAGTAACTGGCCAACTTTAGATTGTCTAAATAAACACTAGAAGCACCTTCTTGCCATTTTACTTGTATAATTCATGTTTTCGAATTCCAACAGCATTGTTAAACTCCATACGCATTTCACCTCTGAAAGATCTTCAAATACAACATGTTTCATCTGAAGGAAACCAAGAAAGGTCAGTGGTCTGCATAAAACCATGCATATAGAATTACCAAAACAAAAATCTATTGACGTTGCTAAATCAGTAGGCATGAGACTAACATTTTCCAACTATTCTAATAATATTTATGTTTATTTTATTGGCACTGGGCCACACAACCTCCCGACAAGTGGTATCAAATGAGTCATTGTTTCCCCATTCCTCCCACACATAAAGCACCAATTTATCACCTTCGTCCATCACATCCGATCTTCTCTCCCCATTTATAATCTGAGTACAACTAGGCAAAAAATGAAATATAGATAGAAAAAGATAGACACAAACGGTACAAAATAATGGATGCCAATCTCCAGAAGATGGGAAAGAAAGAGTTGAGAATAAAATTGACACCCAGCACTGGTTTGAGCAACAAAGGATAGTAGGACAGTAATCTAGTGTATCTTTAAAATTTAACCCAACATAAATTATCAACAAAGGCTTTCAGTATTGCATATCATTGCACCAACAGCATAAGAAGCAATAGTCAATTGCTGAAAATCATTACTAGCATTTGAGTAAACAAATCGTGCTTCCGTGATATAAGATAAAAATACTAACCATTGCAAAGGTGATTTTTCCAAAACCACTGTCTCTCATGACTGCCAGAATCTACATGAAATAATAAAAAGATAAAGAATAAATAAAAATCAACACTAATATATCAAAAACAAAAGAAATAAAAATCAACACTAAATATTACTTATCACAATCAAACTCAACACCAAAAATCTGTATAGCTTCTCTTAAATTACAAAGTTGGGGGAGCTTAAAGCTTTATTTTATAGAACTCTATGTACTTGGGCCATTGCTGTTGACTTCAACGGCATGGACTTACATGATTTTCTTGTCTTTATTGCGCCTTCTTAGTTAGGGCAAACGGTTATTTTCTTCTTGAGTATTGTACTGGACTATGCCCATTCATTGATCAATAAAATTTGTTTACTTGTATAAAAAAAAATGTCTTGAAGTCGACACAACAACAGAACAATGCCAAACAAAAAATTAAAGTTCCGGTAACCAATCTCCTATTTTATATGCACCGGAGACTTTCTAATATATATTAATCCAAAAGTTTAAAGCCCAACACTTTGTAATAGCAATCAAAGGTTAATGCCCAACAAAATCTCCGGTTAAGATTAGAAAATGTTACTCTATTGACTTCCAGGACAGGCTCCATCTCATTTCCATAACCAAAAGTTTCTGAATAACTGACAGAAATAGGCTAGAGATAATGGCTAGAAAAGATCAATAGTTTGTGGAATGAGAACAAGAGGATTACAGGACAAGAAGCTCAAATGAAGAGTTGGTGGATAAATATCTAATAGAATGAGAAGGTAGCTATGGATTAGTACAGTGGCAGTGGAGGATTAGGGAGGGATATAGAGTATATTTCAGAGTGGAAGCAATACCATGTCTTTGATTTTTTTAAATGGGTAATAGATATTTTATTAAAGGTGCGGCCCATGTACACAGGTGGCAAATCTACAAGCAGTAAGCTAAGGTTATCATATGCCACTGTCCAAACTTAGAGAGACTAAAGCATAATGGAATCATTCACCACACACCTAGGCGACAAAGATTACTATTTTCCCTTCCAGCATGCCATAAGCTCCACCCTTCCCACGGGCATAACCCAAACTATCCCAAGACATTTGAAAATTGAGACCAAAGTGCTCTGGCCATGGCACTGTGAAGCCGTGCTCTTCCTACACATCCAGCTCATCTCATCCACGAGTGTAATCTCCTTGACAATGTGAACAACCTCATTTTTTATTGCTGTCACTTTGTCAGATAAGAATCTTTCTTACCCATCACTTCAATATCATGGAGATTGCGCATGAGTATCAATTTCATCCTAACGAGTCTCTGGTTATCTGAAAACATGAAAAAATGAATAGCTCCGTTGAGCTACCACTCTTATATAGTATATGAATCTCCTCAGAGATCATAACCAATCATGGCTCTAAAATTTATGACGGCATAAGAGGATCCAGTAGCCTAGTCCAATTAGATGGGATATTTGTTATAGTCTCATCGAAGGTCAGCTAAATATATGTACAAGTTAATTAACTGATTCATCTATCTACCAACGAATTAATTAGAAATACGAAAACGACAACGCCATAACAGTGGCTCAAAGCTATCAAGAATCAATGGAATCAATTTGCTTTACCTCGCTCATCCTCGGGGGGCTTTAGCCTAAAGGATTCCGCTGTCTCAGATTCTAGCCCATCTAATACCACGGCTTGATACGTCTTAATCTCACCTCCATCGCCAAGCTCCTTGGCCACGAAGGTTATATAATACATGATTCCCCTCGAAGCCTGACCCATTGCCTTCAAGACCTTAACAAACTCCAACTCATCCTACACGCCAACCAAAGCCATCACGAATTTGCACAATTTTCTGTTTAAAAAGATGATGGTGATAATAATTTTTATAAATAACAATCATAACAGAGAAAACAAAAAAAAACCTTGAACCGACGATTGTATTCGTCTATTGCGAGCTGCGAATACCGTTTATACTTATCATAGTTGTAGTCTATGTTGCATGGTAGAATTTGGTGGAAACAATTGACGCCAGGGATGTCAGAAACATCAAAGCCCTAAACCAACAAATGACACGAAAAGATGGAGGAATTAAACAAAAAAGTAAAGCTGGAGTAGGCGTTGACAATGATAATAGAAGATCGGATCAAATATAGTCAGACTCAAGTCACTCTTCAAAACTTGTTCGCTGTAGGAGTACTCTTCCTCTGGTGTCATCTCATCACGTAAATCATTTATCGCGCAATATTCCGGCGAAGTTGAAGACAAATTATTTTGGCTGAGGAGTAATTCTCTTTCCAGCTTGTCGTAACCAAACAATTCCACAAGACCCATGTCGTCCATCTCCATTGCTCTTCAAGTGATAACCCAACAATTGGAGAACAAGAAGACAAGGCTAGCCGCTGCCGCTCTCGCTATCGCCTCAATGACCTAAGCAAGCACGGTTAGGTAAAAATAAAACATCTTTAAAAAATCAAACTAGGTAAAAAAAAATATGAATTTTATAAAAAAGTAATTAAAAAATCACTAAAAATGTAAAGAAAAAAATGAATTATATAAAAATTTAATTAAAAAATACTAAAAATTGAGAATATTAAAAAGTAATTACAAGAGAGTTTACTTTAAAATGCGTGTTTTCAACGTTTAATATTTATGATAATGTTGATGCAATTTTGAATTATCAACCCTCAAAACTAGGGGTGTAAACCGGTCGGTCATATTCGATCCATCACCGGACCGGACCGGATCGAACACCCCATAGGGTCCGGACCGGACCGGTAGTTATCGGTCCAGTCGGTCCATTCGGTCCGGCCTTTTTTTTTTAAATCAATTAATAAAAAAAATTTATTTAAAATAGTAAATTAAATTAAGTGATTTATTAATGTGAATTATGTAACAAACTCAATAAAAAAATATTTTATATGGTAAAAGATAATAAATTAAATGAAAATTACATTATTAATTTATATAATTACTATATAATTAACTAATTGATATTATATATTAGTTAATTCATAGAATATTAACAAGTGTTAATAACATATTTAAAATTTTATATTGTTAATAGTGATAAGTTAGATGAAGATATATATAAAATATTGTTAATTTATAAAATATTAACAAGTATTAATAACATATTTAAAATTTTATATTATTAATTGTACAATTATTATATAAATAATATATATATAATATATTTTTTTTATTTATTTTTTTTTATTCAGTCGGTCCGGTCCGAGAAATCTCCACCCTGGGACCGGACCGAAGACTGAAATTCTCCTATTTATTGGATCGAAACCGACCATGTATTTGGTCGGTCCGGTCCGATCCGGACCGGACCGGTCGGTCCGGTTGGTTTCTCTGGTTTGGACCGACCGGTTTACACCCCTACTCTAAACCACGATCTAGTATGCATAATGAGTAATAATACATTTATAATTATTTTACATTTAATCAATACAAACATATCACTTCATTAAAATATAAGAAATGATATTTGTAATTATATTGTATAAACGCACACTCCATTTAAAGAAATTGAGTAAATAAGAATTTTTTTTTTAATTATATACCTCATTATTTTTCAAAAGGAATACGCAATACTTATATAACACATGACTGTATCTAGCATTACTCTTAAAATATAAAATTAACTTTAATTTCATATAGAATTATAAAATAATTGTAAAAATGTTGTAGATAAATGATTTTCTACATATAAAATAGGGTTACAAATGGAACAAAATGCCCAAACTTTGTTAGATGTTATATTATCAAGCTATACGTCAAACCGGAGTCGAAAAACCCTAATTTTGACTTTGACTTCGATTTTGTTAGAGTTCAAATCCGACCATAGTAGACTCAATTGGAGCAGAGTTGAAGCCACAACTACCCAAAAATCACCCAAATCAAAACAAGCAAAATCGCCAAAGAATCACAACAAGCAAAACGGCCTAAAAATCACAATAAGCAAAATCTAGAAGCAAAAATCCTAATTTTGACTTTGACTTTAACTTTGACTTTGTTAGAGTTAAAATCCGAACTTTGGCTTCGACCATAGTAGACTTAATTGGAGCATAGTTGAAGCCACAACCACCCAAAAATCACCCAAATCAAAACAAGCAAAATCACAAAAAAATCACAATAAGCAAAACGGCCTAAAAATCACGATAAGCAAAATTTGGAAGCAAAAATCATTGATACACCAAATCACAAGCAAAATCACCGAAATCACAAACCCAACAAATCTAATAAGTTGAAAGTTAAATAAAATATTATTAGAATATTATTTTTTTAATTTTATTACTATTTTGAAATTTGAAAAAGTTAAATTATTTATTATATTTTATGTACAAATTTAGAAAAATTGTAATAATGATTTGAGATGAGACGAAACATTTTCACGATCCAAATAATGCCTAATTTTTCTTTCCATCAGGCATCACCATTAACAAAAAATAAATCAAACATCTTTAAATATGTAAAAAAAATTAGTTTTATAAAAAATTAATTAAAAAATACTAAACATTGAGAATATTGAAAAATAATAAAAGAATGGCCACCTCGGGGGAGGGCCAAAAAATCTTGAAAACTCACAAAAACATAAAGCTAATAAAAAATAAATTCAAAAAAGAAAGATATGTAAAAAAAATAGAGAAAACTCTAGAAGATTCAAAACAAAAAAAAATCAAAAATATTAAATGCCTAGAAACATAAATTCAAAGTTCTATTTATGTTATAATGGCTTAAGATAGCTAACTTAGGTTCATAATGATATAAAAACATTAAAAAAAAAAAAAAGATACATACAATATTTTTCATTAATTAATTTAGTTATTCTAGCACATCGCATATATTTATGACCAAATCGATCTAAACTATATTTAAACAAGTTGATCTTTGTTTTTTTTTTTTTTTTTGTATGAAAGCCAAAACAACTTCCATTTATCATTCAATACTCAAAGGATTACATTGTTGCTTTAGTTGGATACATGGTTTAATCCAATCTGGACAATCTTCTATCCATACTACCTCTTCCTCACATTGAAGATACTACCTCTTGTGAGCTACCACATTACCCTCCCTAGGAGTGTACTAAAGTTGCCATTTCTGATCATTTCTGAACTTTACTTTGATGTTTTCAATCAGTTGTCCATACTATGCACAAGTCTCCTCCCTTTCCTTAACTTCCTTGGCTACCTTCATGGCATCCCCCTCAAGAATAGCTTCTTCAATTCCAATTTCTTCACAGAAAACTATAGCTCTCAAAAGTGCATTTGCCTCTGCCATAACATCTTTAACTGCAAGAGATGGCATGCACAAAGCACCAATAACATCCCCTGCAGAGTCCCTAATCTATTTATTTTTCCTCTGCCATAATTTCCTGAATATATAAGCCATTCTTTCCAACTCACTCTTCTGTAATCTCAGCTCTAAATTTGTCCAAGAAATTCTCTTCTCTACATGTCATCTTCTGTGCATATGGTCTTTTGTTGACTTGCTATGGCCTGAGCATGCTTCATTAATTAATTACAAGTAAGTATGCTTCCTTTAATTAATTACAAGAGAGTTTGCTTCAAACACATGCTTGTTTTCACCCTTTAATATTTATAATAATGCTCATACCATTTTGAGTTATCAACCCTATAAACCACAATTTAGTACGTGTAAAGAAAGAGTAATGATACTTCTAGAATTATTTTATAAATTATTTTACATTTAACCAGTGCAAGCATGTCACTTTATTAAAATATAAAGTTGTCTTTAATTTCATATAGAGTTATGAACTAATTTTGAAAATATTGTAGGCAAATCATTTTCTACGTTTAAAATAGGGTTACAAATGGAACAAAAGGTCTAGCCTCTTTTATTTTGTTATAATATTGGTATTTCAATAAGATAATTTAAAGAGTTCAACCTGTTGCTTCATTAGCAGAGGAAACCTGTCTGAGAATATAAATGGGATTTCCCACTTCAATAACCTTTTCTTTCCCTTTAGCTATAGTTAGAGAGTGCCTACAGTTAGAGAGTCCTTCCAGACTATATCAAACCAAAGTAGACCTGCAGAATCATTTAACATGCTATTTGTGAATCATGTGGGACGGAATAATACAGTTGGAAGTTTGGAAATTAGGCGTCACCTTTCCCTTCCCTTTTTGAGTTGGAATCAAGACTATGTTTGATCGGAATGCCATAAGAGTTTCACCTACCTCAAAGCCTGCAATCCCAGTCTCTTGATTGATCGTAGGAATCTAGAAAAACACAAAAGTGTCTTTGTAAACATTGGGAGACATAACACAATCAATCGAGAAGCAATGATTTTTAGAAGGTTCAGGCGACACCAACCTACTTTACGAGAAGCCCATATGTACATAGCAGACTCATGGATGCAAACAGGATATCATATACCAACTAAGTCAAAAAACTGGAGATTTAGAGTTTCGATATTACCCTTTTGAGCTTTGCTAGGTTTTTAACATCTTGCGTCACGATATGCCTTTTCATGGCCGCCTGGGGCCAATTAGGCCCACAGGCGACGGCTGGGTGACTGCGAACCTTTGCAGACATGGTTGCGCAGTCTCCCCTCCAAAGGTCATTGATGGAGAAGTTTGCATTATTTTTTCAAAAGAGGAGATTGAGCACTCTGCAGAACCATTCAAGTTTTCCATGGTCTTGAAGTTCATGAGGCAACGACCTACGTTGGTCGCTATTCGTTCATTCATTCGGAGTCGTTGGGGATTGGGGTCGCAACCAATGGTCTCTTCAATGCGCAAACCTCGGAATGTTTTCATCTGTTTATCAAATGAGACTGATTTTTTGAAAGCATTGTCCAGGGAAGCTACCGAAATAGATGGAGTGCCTAATCAGGGATTTCATTGGCACCTAGAATTTAATGAGGATAGGGAGCTGTCGTTGGTTCCAATTTGGGTAGTCCTACTGAACTTGCCACCGAATCTCTACCATGAGTCCTTCTTGAAGAACATTATTGCCCCTGTCGGAAGATACTTGCGCCGAGATAATACCACAAAGTGTGCGACTCAAACTGATGGGGCCCAGGTGTGTGTGGAAATGTATGTAGCTAAGGAACCTCTTCAAGGAATCTGGATTGGAATCCCCTATAAGCCATCCAGTTTGTATGTGGAGATTGAGTATGAGACCCTCCCAGCATATTGCTGCAGATGTAATGTCCAAATACACAACGTTAAAACCTGTCATTGGAGAGATGGAGGAAAAAAGGATGTGGAGAGGAAAAAGAAAGAAGGGGAGAAGCAGACGAAAAGTTGGGTACCAAAAACTCAGGAGGAAGATGGCAACCGAAACGTAGAAACACAAATGTAGGGGCAGAGCAACACTGAAACATAGGGAAATGGAAATAACACCATTGTGGTGCAGGAGCCTCAAGTGGGAAGGAGTGTAGACTCGGACTCACGTGTGTTGGAAACAGTTTTTGGAAATAGGGATGACGCAGAGGAGGGAGAGGTGGAGGTTGGGGAAAAGGGAATGGTGCATAAAGGTCTTTGGTCGGATACAATGTTGATAGAGGAGGTTACCACGGTGCCAGATTCATGCCAACTCCTTTTAGGTGGGTTTTCGAGTGAGGTAGCAGATTTACCAGGTGAGGAGTGTGCTCTGGAAGCTGTTGAACGTGATATGCTGCCTAAGATGGATGGGAGGGACAACGTTGGTTTAAGGGAGGAGGATCAAGGTTCTCATGTTTGTTCTCTATCGGATCCAGAAAGGGAGGCCGGGACACACATGGAAAAATTCAAGGATACCCATCGAATAGTGAAATGCAGCCAAGAAAGGAGATAGATAAGAGTGGGAAATGATTAAGAAGCTCTACGAGGATGAAGTACAAGTTGCAGTTCTGAATGCTAGTGCCCAACATGTGACGATTTCTTTGCCATTCGAGAATCAATGGATCTATATCTCTATTTTTTACGCGAAATGTAGCTATCAGGAACGCAGAGAGTTATGGCAACTCTTATAGTAGGACATTCCGCAGGACACAGCGTGGTTAGGCCTCGAAGACTTTAATGTTATTCGTGGAGATAACAAAAGGCGTGGGGGCAGACGTGCCCAAGTGAATTCTTGGAAGTTTGTAAATAATGATAGAGAGTGTAGCCTTTCCTCATACCTTGGGATTGTTATTTATACTGGGGGTCGGAGGGAATAGATCGTATATGTCCCTGTGGAGCCCACGTCTTTACCATTGTTTCGCTTGTCAGTCTCTTAAATGTGACGTGCCTCTACGACGATGCAATTAATGTGGCGTATGACCCGGGTAGTACTATCATTAATGCGGTGTAGCTTCCCGATTTATCTTGCTTTACTGGTGCTTTCTGCAAAGAGTGGGCAACGGGGCCCCGCCCCCGCTACCCCGCCCCCGCATGGAAAGGGCCTAGCGAGGTCGAGGGGCGGGATGACCCCAACGGGGCCCCGCCCCACCCCCGCTTCACATATATAATTTTTTATTTATTTTTATATATATATAAATATATTATATATAGATATATACAATTTATTAAAGATTTAAAATTGTATTAAATCATTGGATTGTCTTGGCCTCCTAGGCCAACCTTTATATACGAGGTCAAGACAATACAATAGTCATCCTTAAGCAATGTGGGACTTACTACTAAGTCCCACATTGCTTAAGGATGACTATTGTATTGTCTTGACCTCGTATATAAAGGTTGGTCTAAGAGGCCAAGACAATCCAAAATCTAACTCTAATGAGTTTAAATTCATTTTATATTTATAAATTTTAATTATATTATAATTTGGGTCTAAAAAAATATTTTTAAACAAATTTTTTTTTAAAACATAATGTTGGCCTAGGCGGGGGGCGGGGCTGGGGATCCCCCGGGAGGCGGGGGAAAAACCAAAGTTTTGAATACCGTACCGGAAGCCGTACCGGTCAAGGCACTAGAATGAAATATTTCGGTACCGGTACCGTTTCGTGTACCGTTCCGGCATAATATTTCGGTCACGATACCGTTTCGGTACCGGTACCGTACCGTACCGGTACCGTTTTGTATACCGTTTTGGAATAATTTAAACCTGGATAAATTATATATATACAAGCATTAACTGTATTTCAAAATAACAACAAAATAAGTCAAACTCAATATTCTCAATACAAGTCTTAAGTTTTAAGTTACAACTAACATAAAGTTATAAATACCAATATTATCATGATAAAATCAGTAACTTCACTACGTCATCAAAGATGATCATCCTCATCAAAAAGACAATAAGGATCAGGATTCGACATGTTAATCAAAATATTTTCATCAACGTCATCTCCGTCATCAACATCAACACCAATATTATAATTGTCTTCCTCATTTAGTGAGGCCAATGGCTCCTCAATACTTGCCCAATCCAAATCTTCTCCATCAAGAAGCTCAGATTCTTCACCTACCCATTCTTCCATCAAATCAATGTTTTCAAGATTGATTGGATCTAAAGCATCTCTTCCCTTTTTTATGCTCCTGTCAAAATAAAATCAAACATAAGTGAAAATGTTATATATTTTTCAACAATGAAAACATTAGTATTAAAAAAATTTACCTCTCTCTCAGCTTCAAGTTATAACGAATAAATACTAAGTCATTCAAACGTTTATGCACTAATCTATTTCTCTTCTTCGAATGAATAAAATCAAATGTGCTCCAGTTTCTCTCACATCCAGTTGCACTACAACATTGACTTAGTACTCGAACAGCAAACCTTTGAAGCGTTGGAACCTCGCAACCAAATTGGGTCCACCATGCAACTATAACAATAATGCAATTATAAATTATTAATTAAATACAAGTAAAAATAAAATAAGATAAAATTTAAAGTACAAAGTCACACTATTTAACAAATGATATTGATAAATGATAATACCTGGATTAATCTTATCACGCTGGCGGATTGCTAAAGAATGTTTAAACTCACCTATTGCATTCTTATACAAGTCAAGTTCTGCAATGATCTTGTCTTGATTATCGGGATCAAGTTCCATTTTCATAACACAGCTGTTGAAACCTCTTATAACATCATTTTTATTTTTAAAATTGGGGCTATAGTAAATTCCAGGGTTAAGAAAACAATCCGCCGCATGTAATGGACTATGAAGCTGCCTATCTCATCTGGAATCAATGATCCTGGTGAATGGACTGAATAAACTGACTTTGTTATTGCATCTTGCTTTTATGTTCTCTTTGGCTCTTTCCATTGCATCATACAAGTATCCCATTGCAGGCTTCTCATCCCCGTCAACAAGTCGTAGAACACGAACCAAAGGTTCACTAACTTTAACAATGAATTGACATTGAACCCAAAACTCTTTATCTTCTAAAACAATCTCAGCTATCTATTTCCCTATGCTGCTCTTAGAATGACTTGATGCAATCCATTTATCACAAGTAAACATTTGTCTGAGTTCTTTCTTAAACAAGAGCAAATATTGGATACTTAAAAAATTTGTCGCAAACCTTGTAACTGCAGGACGACACAAATCATGACCTTTGGTAAAGTCTTTTCTCATCAATGCCAAAACCCAGCCATGGTTATAGATGAATTTTGTTATCTTTTTTGCCTTTTTTATGGTATCATCAATAAGGGGAAAAATATCTTGGATTAGAAAAATTCTCCAACATTAAATTTATGCAATGAGCTGCACATGGGGACCAGTAGAAAGAGCCATACTTATGTTGTAACTTTTTTCCTGCAGCTTTATAACTTGCATCATTGTCCGTTATGAACTGCACAAGATTCTCAACTCCAATTTCTTGAACAACCTCATCAAAGATATTAAACAATGTTTCAGCATCTTTTCTAAGACCAGATGTATCAACAGACTTCAAAAACATTGTACCTTTCGGACAATAAACAAGAAAGTTGATTATTGATTGTTGCTTCTGGTTTGTCCAACCATCTGCCATTAGTGAACAACCGGTCTCATTCCAAATCTTCTTAATTTGTTGCAAATAATCTTGAACCTCATTCACAGCCATTTTTAACAAATTTCCTCTCAACTCATATAAAGATGGGCCTTTGAATCCTGGCCCAATGGCAGTCATGGCATCAATAGCTGGTTGATAAAACTTAGATTGAGCAGCATTAAAAGGCAGATTAGCATCATACCACCAGCGTGCTACAGCCATCTTTGCTTTTACAATCATCTCATTTGAACACATAGAACTCTTAATTGAAGGTTGGGCCCCAGGAGTTGTTCTTGGAGCAAAAAATCTACTCAATCCCTCCACTGACTCTCCAGTTCCAGATTCTTTCGACTTCCCCTTACCTTTTGAAAGTTGAGACTGTCCCTCCATACTATTACGATCGTCAATATCATCAGATGTTAAATCTATATCGCCTCCAATCTCTGACCTTATTTTCCTTCTCTTCTCTTTGCTTTTTTCCATTTCATTAAGCAACTCCTTCATTTGCCATTTTACATCTTCAGACACTTTTTTACATGCTTCTACATCGCCTGGAATTCCAGCTAGATGATGCTTGAACCGAGTGATCCCGCCACCTCTAATTATTTTATTACAATATAAACATTCAGTATTATTTCTTGCCCCTGGCACAGCACGTGCATGGGCCTATGCTGGATCTTCTGATCTTACAGGAGCAAGTGTTGGAGTTGAAGTCATACCACCAGTTGATTGACAACTAGATATTTATAACTATTAAAGTATAAAAAATTAACACTTATAAGTAAGTCATTAAGAAGAAACTCATCAAATCTAAACTACTTATGCAATATAATCAAAAATATTTATAAGAATAAAAATTAAAAACAAACATCTATAAAAATATAATCTAAAACATCATCTATAAGAATAAAAACAAACATCTATAAAAATATAATCTAAAACATCTATCAAAATATAAACAAACATCTATAACAATATAATCTAAAATATTTATAAAAATATAATCTAAAACATCTATAAAAATACAAACAAACATCTATAAAAATATAATCTAAAATATCTATAAAAATATAATCTAAAACATCTATCAAAATAAAAACAAACATCTATAAAAATATAATCTAAAACATCATCTATAAGAATAAAAAAAACATCATCTATAAAAATACAAACAAACATCTATCAAAATATAATCTAAAACATCTATCAAAATATAATCTAAAACATCTATAAAAATACAAACAAACATCTATAAAAATATAATCTAAAACATCTATCAAAATAAAAACAAACATCTATAACAATATAATCTAAAACATCTATAAAAATACAAACAAACATCTATAAAAATATAATCTAAAACATCTATCAAAATAAAAACAAACATCTATAACAATATAATCTAAAATATCTATAAAAATACAAACAAACACTATAACAATATAATCTAAAACATCTATCAAAATACAATTCTGATTTGTTTATAAAAAAAGTAACAAAAAAATAATTAAATTAAGTTATAAATATAAACAAAAAAAATAGTAAAAATAAAATACCAAGTTGAGGCCTGGTGGTGGTCGCCGTCGTGCGGTGGACTGCTGGCAGCTGGCTGGTCGTGCGTGACGCCGTGAACTTGTGAGATGCTGGGACTGGGAGCCTGGGCGCCGAAATGAGTTCGGCCGAATTGAGAGTTGAGAATCTTGAGATTGAGAAATGAGAATTCTGAAGGTCCGAAACTAAGGCCAAATTAGGTTTTCATTTTGTGGTGAAATTCCAAAATTGCCCTTTAGAGTTTGCAAAAATTACAAAAATGCCATCAACCCAGCTGCTGAAAAGTGTACTGGCCGAAATTTGTGTTTCGGCCGAAACATAAAATACCGGCCGGTACAGCCGAAATTTCGGCCGAAACGAAACACTTATTTTACCGGTACCGGCCGATTGGCCGGTACGGCATATACCGGCCGGTACGGTACGGTACCAAAAACACTAGGAAAAACTCCAATCCCCGCATGGTGCAGGGTAGGGGGCTCGGTGCGGGGCAGGGTACCCCCCGCCCCGCACCATGCGGGTATCACCCCTGCTTTCTGCAGTTCGTTGATGTTGTTTTGTCAGATGATCAAGGGTCCCTCCATATTTCTCACTAGTTTGCACAGACAAGCACTCGAAGGCTGGATGCTGTTCGAGGGACCATCGGATTGGTGAGTCCCATCTCCTTTACCCTCGAACTAGGCTGAGGAACCGGTGTTTTAAATTTCGTACCGTACCGGCCTGTACGGCCGAAATTTTTCATTTTGGCCGTCCGGCCGGTACAGGTATGATATCTGTTCCGTACCGGTTAAAATACCGGCTGGTACCGGCCATTTCGGACTAAATTTCGGCCTGTACCGACCGATATTTCGGCCTGTATGTTTTTTTTTTTTTTCGTTTTTTCAAACTACAAATTTATTTTTTAACCCTTAATTTAGACTAGACTATTTATAATTTATATATATATGTATTTATATATAATTTATTTATATATAGACTATTATTTTGAAATATAATTTTTATATATATTTATATATATAATTTATTTATATATTGACTATCCTGAAACGTTATCCCGAAACGCTATCCTGAAACGGTACTGGTACCGAAATATTTCGTTGCAGTGCCTTGACCGGTACGACGTCCGGTACGGTATTCAAAACATTGCGAGGAACCCATTTCCATTGGGATGGGCCTTTTCTCCTTATCCTTTTAGGGATTCCTTTGAAGCCCACTAGGAGGGGGGAAAACCCCTTACAAATCGAATCATTAATGATTAATTTACCATATTATCATTTCACTTTTATTCTATTATATATAATATGACACTTTCGTCACTCTTAAATTATTCTTTATTAAAGAAAATCAAAGATTGATGGATAATGCAACCTTATCATAGTGAGATGAAAGTGATATGAGAGTGAGATGAGACTAAAATACGTAGAATTTCGAAGAAAAAGTGACAGGGCATGCATTCCTTTGTTCTTTTGTTATTATCATGTGTGATATAGATACCTCTAAATTAGTTTGTATGTTTGGCAAGTGGGATGAGACACAAAATTCTCATATCACCATTACAACTTTTTCAAATTTTTATATAAAATATAATAAACAATTCAACTTTTTCAAATCACACTTCAACTTTTTCAAATCACAATTTAACTTTTTTAAATCCTAAAATAATAATAATATTAAAAAGTAATATTTTAAACTTTCATGTAAAACAAAAAATTCTTATTAATTGTACGGTTAGAGTAGTTTTCTCTATCGAAACGAGTAGTTTTCATCTATAATTCATTTATACTTCATCTATAATTTATCTATACGTTTGCAAATACAACTTTAATAAACTGACATGAACAGTGACATTTATTTCCTAACGGGTGGGTCTACACCTACCGCTGGGGCTCTGTTGGCCATTTCAATTCTTTTAATTCTTTAAATATTTTTTAAAAAATTCATAATATTATTAAAAAATACTTTCTTAATCTCTAAGCAAAAATATAAAATAAAAAAATAGGAGCGGTAGGTTACAGCGGGATCCCCAAGCGGATACCTACCTTTTTCCTTTCTAGAGCATCCTCAAAAAGCTGAATCCATTGAGGATTTAGATATTCGAACGTAAAATAACATCACAATGGATTAGTTAAATTTCAAATAATTGTAATTTAGCTGCAGTCACTTCCAAAATAATTTTCAAATTTGAAAGTAACTATTCATACATCAAATACATTTTATATCAATTATTGCTCTCTCATTTTTATATCAATTATTTCTCCTTCCATTTTAAATGATAATTGAAAAATATAATTAGAACATGATTACTAATTAATATATAATATTATGAATAGTAAAATATGATAAAATAAAATAAATTCATAATTAAAAAAATTAAAATATTTTTGAAATTATTAATTACTCATTACTATATAATAAATAAATAGATAATTCAATGTGGAGATTTGATGTGAATAGCCAAAATCAAATTTATCTTATATTATTTTCTTGTCATATAATAAAAAAAATAACTATTCCAATATAAAAATTTATGTAAATAGAATAATTAAAAATTAAATTCATTTTACATTATATAATTTAATTTTAATTAATAGTGCAAAAACATTGTCTGCTGTGCAGTGACCCCACCTTGACCCGTCCTATCATTTGCTTTTTCTCAACCTTTTGGCGATTAAGAGCATTCTCATTGGATTAGCTAAAAGCTAAATCCAATGAGAATTTAGCTATTAGGTCAGTAAATTGCTCACATTGAATTAGCTATATTCCAAATATAGCTAACAGTAATATCCAAACTAATTTCCAAATTTGGAACACACTATTCATTCATCAAATCCCTTTTATATTATTTCTTTCTCTCTCCTTTTAATATCAATTATTTCTCTCTATTTTAAATGACAATTGAAAAAATATAATTAGAATACAATTACTAATTAATATATAATATTATGAATAGTAAAATATGATAAAATAAAATAAATTCATAATTAAAAAAATTAAAAAATTTTCAAAATTATTAATTACTCATTATTATATAATGAATAAATGGATAATCCAATTTAGAGATTTGATGTGAATAGTCAAAGTTAAATTCATCTTATATTATTTTATTGTCATATAATGAAAAAATAGCTATTCTAATGTATAAATTTATGTGAATGTAATAGCTAAATGTTAAATTCATCTTGCATTCATCAAAAATGTACTTTAACTTTAGCTAATCCAATGAGAGTGCTCTAAGCAGTAGAGGGTTTTCATGACATTTTGGTCTTCAAGGGATTGACTGTGGGCGTCCTCAGCTACTCACAGTGTGAGCTTTGTCTCGGTTCTTCCAAGTTCCACCTACAGAATTCCCATACGTATGTACGCATGTTAGTTTGCAGTTCGTTTAGGACTCTGAACCGGAACCCCACACTTGATCTATGCTGCAATTTGATTCGATAAAATTCCTCATTCGTCCTTACGTCACTTCTGTTGACCTTACCATTTTAGTTTTTAATATTAAATTAAAAATAATTTGTAGTTTTAATTTTTAACAACTATATTTTGGGATTTAAATTATTTGATAGAATAATAAAATCTTATAGACGAATATCTTTTAAAAAAAAATATGTAATTTTTTGGAATTATAGAGGTATTTAGGCTAAAAAATTTTCAATATATTTTGTAATTTAAATATATTTATAATAGATTTTTTAATTAGACATAAATGTTATTTTCTATTAATAAATTCATAACTATTAATCAATCATTATTAAATAATTTTCAATAGAAAAATGTTAGTTTGCCCACTCAACTTGCCCCCTCATTTTGATATCTTATGTATTTTAAATTTTTTTATTAACTTAATAGTTAAGGAAGTGACTATTAGTGGATTGATATTCTTTTTTATATTCTTTAAAAATGTTTTAAAATGATAAAAAAAAAATGAATAACAAAATTGAACAAAAATGGAAAGGTCAACTTGGCCTAGTGGTCAATTAGAGCGGTGTTACTCAGGCGGCAGAGTGGCACTGCTCTTTTCAATAATTGGTAGGATTTACCAATTTATCAAATCTAAAACAAATCAAAACTATCCAATTTATTTTTTTTACAAACTATCTCATCTAAAAAAATCTCATTATTATTTAAAATATCTCATCTCATCTCATCTTATCTAAACTGCATATCTAAACAGAACCTTAGGTCGTCCCAACACCTGCATTGACGAAAGATAATCTCATAGTCTAACAGTAGCAATTTGTTTTATTTATTTTTCTTTTCTCTAATGCCAATCACTTCCTCTACTAACCTGTCATCTTAATCATAAAGAAACACAATATCAAACAATTATTAAGGCATAATTAATGCTTAATTATGACCGGCCCACCTCCAACTATAAAAAAAACGCACCTGATCCCAATGTAAATAACAAGAAACCAAATAGTGAAACCAACACTGAGAGCATCCACATCGGTCTCGCTAAAACTCTTAAAAAGCTAAATTAAGAACTTCGTGGTATTTAAGCCCGCTGCATTGGATTCGGTAAAACAGAAAGTTCAAACTTTCAACTATAGTAAGTCCATCCTTTCTCCAAACATAGCGAGTAACTATTCATCGCTAAATTATTATTTTATTCTAAAATCACATCTCCTCAATCGAAATATTCTATTTCCCTCGTGAATCCGTTCTCCCCCACAAACCTTCACTTTCTCTCTCTTTCTCCCTCGACGAACACCCCCTTCATTTTTTTCTCCCTGTTTCTCTTTTCCCTTCTCTTTCTCATCTGTTGTCTCTTTGGCTCGACACTCCTTGTCTACCCTTCTCTCCATTTTTTCCATTTTTTTCTAGTTCTCTTGCTGTTTTCATTACCCCAGGCTGTCAAAGTTGAGAATTTGGTACTAGGAGAAGAAGCCGTCGATTTGTAAGAGAAAATCAATTTTAATCAACTGGTCAGGCCTCTATTAGGGTTCTATTGTGCTTCACAAAAGGTAATCAACTCCCATTCTCTTGTTTTTTTCGATTTGTAATTTTATTGTTTAGTTTTTTTTTTTTTTTGGCTTGATCTAGTCTACATCATGTTTGGTTGTGATGGGGTCTTAAATAATGGGTCTTAAATCATGCTTGATATCAATCAGTGGGTGGTCAATGGGTTTCCCATGACAGAGTCCCATGGAATTAGAATCCCAAGTAAATAAAGAACGAAAATTGCCGAGCAATCGGCAAAAGTTTAATGTTTGTGACCGGGAAATAAACTGTAGAAAGTAATGTTTATGGTCTTATATTATTGCATTTTCTTTATGGTCTTATAGAAGCTGTTAGCATCAGTTGTGCATTTGTGGTTTCTGTGATGCTGTTTTTCTGTTAGGTGCATTGGAACAGATCTTGGCTTCTCTTTACATCTTATGGTACTTCCTAAACTAAGACATTTTCCATCAAGAAAGTAGATAATTGGGATTGTAAGAAGTTATGAGGATTCAAATTTGCTCATAAATTGATATTTTCAATGCAGCAAGATTATGAATTTGATATTAGTCAACTCAAGAGGTTTAAAAGTGGCAGTTTGATGATGACCCCTTCTTCACTGATCTCACTTGCGGTTTGTAGACCAGTTTGTTTGGAGTATTCATAAAAGTGGAATGTATCCAGTAAAATTAGTATATCATTTAGCTTGGAGTTGTTAAATCATGGAGGAATGATTAAAAGTTCACATTCACAAAGCACTTCTGAGTTTTGGAGGAAGTTGTAGAATCTGAAACTACCAAATAAAATGTGTTGGTAGACATTTATGTAAAGAGGACTGTGTTGGTATTTATGTTTACCCCAAAAACAACATCTTTGTTACTAAATAAAGAGGAATTAATTTTTGTTACGTGTTGGTATTAATTTTGTTGTTTTAATAAATAGCAACATAGCCAGATAACACCATCTTAAATAAAAATCAAAATATTAATTAATATACGAAATGTATTTGTAAAATAAAATAAAATTATAAAAAATTATTAAAATTTATAATATTATATTATTATTTTGACTTTAAGATGACTAATCCAATGTGGATTCATCTAGCCAAAATTTAATGCTATAGCCAAAAGTTGGAATTCTAGCCAAACTTTGGACTTTGCAATGGTTAGGCCATTGCCAATGCTCTGAGAGCATTAGCATTATTTTCATCAAATTTATCTTCAAAATTTAATAAAAAATATATATTTTCTATAAATCCAAAACTTCCCTATCCATAACTTCACATTGAATTAGTTATTAGATTCATAAAAAAAATAATATAATATTATTTTTTAATAATAATATTTTGAATTTTTTCTTTTATATTTTACAATTATACTAAGTAGATGTTAATTAATAATTTAATTTGATACTTAAATTATTATTTTCCAAGTAATTTTTTCCCTAACCTAATTATCCAACAAACATATTTTGCCAACTATTCTTCTACCCAACAATCATATATACAATTTATGAAACCAACAAACACATTTTGCTAACATTTCTTCTATCCAACAAACATATCTACAATTTGTTCATCTAACAAACATATTATGCCAATATTTCTTCTGCCCAATACTTACATGTACAACTCTAAAAACTAACAAATACATTCATTCCACCATGCACAATACCAACATTAATTCATATCTATAATTCTTGAAACCAACAAGTAGATGTAGCCAACAGTTCTTCTTTTGCCAAGATTTTTAGTTGTAGCTAATAATCTCGGATTAAGTCCTATAAATAGATCCATCCTCTCACTACTTCCCACTCATAAAAAACTAATCTTTCTTCTTCCAATCCATCAAATTTTGTTCTCTCAATTTCTTATGGATGCTTTTTGGAGTATTGATCATATAAAAGATGAAGATTATTATGATCATGAGGAGGAAAAAAAACTAATGACAATAATCAGAATTGGAGTGAATCCCTCGTGAAGAAGAAAATAAGAACTAAAAAGTTCAGAGTTACACAAAATGATAACACAAAGTTATATGCATATATATATATATATATATATATATATATATATATAGCCTTCCAAGTTTAATAATTTTACACATTAAAAGTCGACATAGACCCAATCAGGAATAATCAACTTTGGCTTGAATTTTCATGAAGTTTCTTAGATTCCGTATACACCATTCGTGTGTGTGTGTGTCTATATATATATAAACAATTCTTTGTTTCAAACAACTCAAAAGACAGAAGGATTGAAAAACTCAGACTTTACTACCAATACATAAATTAGGGCAAAGTGATAAGAGGCCTTTTAGGTTTTATAAACTCAAACCAACGATAAAACTATGCACTCTCTGTCTTTGGGTGCGCATTGCAATTGACACCGAATTAAAATCAGACTAAGTAAAAGCACATCCAAGAAAGGCCATAAATACATACATACATAAGCATACATGGAGTGCAAAATTTCTCATACATGCATATATGATGAATATATAAAGACGGGGAGAGAGTGAACTTACAGAGATAGAAAACGTTCGAAACGGAGAATCAAAGAAGAGAAGGGAGCGGTAATGGTGTGCCTATGGAGGTGATGGAGGTCCTCTTTCATTTAAAACACTAGGCAAGAACTTGAACTTTAGTGGAGGTTTAATTTCATGAGATAAAGATGAACTGGTGACTCACGACAAAGGGAATGGATAGCTAGGCAAAAAAAAACAGAGAGGAAACAGAGGGAAGAAACGGAGAGGAAGAAAGGGAATCTAGAAATTCATGAGCTATTGGGAGGGAAGAAAGCGAGAGGAAGAGAAAGGGGATTTTGAGATTTCGGGCTGTTGGGAGAGGAAGAGAAAGGGGGAGACAAAATCGACATCATGGGTGAAAGACTGATTTTACTAATAAAATAATATGGATAGCAATGAAAAGTAAGTCTTCAAATTTGAAGGTGAATTGGAATGTCCTGTAACTAAAAGTTTAAGATATTACTATAAGGTGAATCTAATGCAGTGATTTAAAAGTCAAATTCATCAAAATTTGAAAATTGGACTCATTTGATGAGTCCAATACCAATGCTCTCAGGGACTCTTTTTATTTGATATTCAAGTTTTCATTTCCTCTCCTACAAAATCTTTATAAAGGTTGGTGGTATAGTCACTCAAGGGAGTGAGTATAGAGGTAGTAGTCTTATCAAAGACTACAGAGGTGGCTTGTGATTGTTACTTCCAATGTTTTGAATACCGTTTTGGTGACCGTTTTGGTTGAGGTATTGAAACGAGATATTTCGGTACTAGTACCGTTTCGGATACCGTTTCAGAATAGTCTATATATGAATAAATTATATATATAAATATATATAAATTTTATTCCAAAATAATAATTTATATATGAATAAATTATATATAATTATATATAAATTATAAATAATCTGGTCTGAATTGAGAAGGTCAAAAAATGAGCTTGCAGTTTGAAGAAATGAAAAAAAAAAAATATAAAGGCCGAAATATGTATATCGGCCAAAATACGATATATCGGCAGGTACAGGCTGGTACATACTCCCTCATCTCTTTACCTTGCTTTTTCTTTTTTTTTTTCCTATTATTTAGTTAACTTTTACTATTTTGAGTTTTCATGTGCCACTGTTGACACACATGATCATCATGCGCCACATATATGCCACCAATCTTCCCCTTCTTTTATTTTTGTCTTTTCTTAAGATCTTTTAAATCTCAAAAATGAATACTAGATACAGTCGTAGAGTGCATAAGTGCCGTACAATTTTTTTTAGAAAAAACTGGAATCCATTATTAAAAAAATTATTTTCTAGTATTTAAATTCTATATGTACTTATTTTTTTTTAAAAGGTTGCATTGTACTTAGACATTCCAGAATATCATTTTTCCAAATAATTTTTTCTTTTATTTTCACGATCTTTAAATCGCATATCTAGCCCGATATGCCAACCACCATGCACGTGCTTGGCATCACCCAATCATGTTTCCCTTGTTGTCCTCTATCTTGTTGTCCTCTATCCGACTAACCTATCCCCTAACTTCTTATGATAAATATTTTAGACATAAAAAAAAATTACATAAAAATAAATCTGTAAATTAATGTGATATGATATGATACGTCAGATTGTAAAGTTATTTTTATTGTATAATAGATCTAACGAATTCTATGAAATCAAATCAATTTATAAATTTACTTTGTATAATTTTTTTATATATATACTAAGTTATCCTTTTTTATTGGGCGTAGTAGCCACGGTGTAGTGTTGTTGCGTATGGTCTTCACGTGTCAACATACCACCATCGCCAAATGTCACCCGCACTTGCATTACCTCTGTCACATTCTCCCTAGTGCATACCTTCACTTTTTGAGGTTTGGTGCTGCTTTCTTTTGTTGATAAAACCACCCTTCTTCAAGAATACAAATAATATAGAGATTTTGCGATAAATCACTCGAAATAAGTTCGATCAAAGAATTAGTGCAACAACAGCTTTTATAGTGGTCAAGTAATAGGATCCGAATACTCGATACCATTATTTTAAGTTTATATTTATTTTCTGTTTTTTTTTTTTTTTTTTTAAGAAAAGAGTTTATATTATTTTCTGAATCGTATCAAAGCATTGGAAGAATTGTTGGGCCAATTCGTAATTTCGTATATGGTGCTATAGGGATTTACGTCGCCAAGTCCATATATGTAAAGGTTTGGAAAACAGAGTTGGTTTTGCAAGGATTTTCTATATTGATAATTGTATTACCGTGCAGTATATATATACAATGAATGAGCTGCTGTGAGCTGTCCTATACAATACTGCAAGCATTAGGCGTGCGCAGTGAGGTAGTGCTTGGTATGGCAGAGTTTGTTATAGATCTCAGCCAAAACCGTTACAACAATTTACAGAGAATCAATTCACAAGCTATTCTAAGTTATTCCTGAAGGTTCTGGAAGAGCTGCTGACTTGGAGACTCCTTGCTGTGTGGCTTGTGCCGTGGATGCCAGTTGGATGCTTCAACAATATAATTTCCATGGCTTGTGCCGAGCACAAGCAGCCACTGCTCCTGCACGACGAAGCAGCCAGGACCACTAACTAAGCCTCTGCCTTTCACGACCGTAGTCCCACGCCACCCCAGCACCAACCCGCAAGCCTCCACTCACGACCTGCACCCCAACACTCCTCGTCTGTTCTAACCACCTTGAAACAGAGCAGTTTTTTTTTTTGTTTTACTCAGCCAACCCACAGCATTAACAATAGCACTATGCTGCTGGCATATACATTTTTATAAAAGCGTCGCGCAGTCCTTGCTCTGCTCCACTATCGTGTCAGTTGTCCGAATGGTTGTGGTCCCTCCTTCGTACGGAAAGGAGGCCAGCATGCAGCCCTCATTCTCATTCTATGAACGTATATATATGCATGACCAGCCCTGATTCTTCATTTTGTGTTCATCTGTGCTTGCTTGATCCTTCCTCTCCTCTCTTATGGTTAGTACGTCGATCTCCTCTCTTTTATGATTAAACTTGTCTCTATATTCATATTCATCATGTTTAAAACAGAAAGATGGAACCAGATGGGTGCTTAGGGCCTGCCCTGTGTTCTTTGTTTCGTTTGCCTGGGAATGGCTCAGTGTATTTGTACTGGTTTTATTTCTTTAATTCATTATTACTTCTAGTAAGTTATTACTACAAAGGAGCCATTGTGAGGAATAGCCATTCTAGAACAATCATTTGGTTTGTGATCTTTCAAATAGAAATGCTATATGTTATATGTACGCGCATTTTATAAAAGAAAATAGGATTTAAACAATAGACCAAAACTCAGTCACTGTTGCTTTTCAATTCAAAAAACATCCCGTTTCATAATCGTGTTTGTTGGTTTTCCTGTGTAGCCACAACCATTTCCATGGATTGCGTTTCTTTTTCCAGTATATGAAAAAAATATTTACTAGGCCGAAGATTGCAACTCTAGCTGTGTCAAACCTTAGTGAATCGGAAATATTGACGAATACTGTGACTTGGGACGGGGAAAAGTAACAGTCAGATAACGGGATTTGGCCTGTCCGTTGCAATCTTTTTTTCTTAAAAAAAAGTGTACATATATATATAACGGCACTTCTCATGATGAAATTGCCAAATTTTTTTTTTTTATTTAAAAAAAGGATACTTTATTGCTCATAAATTATATGCTTACAACAACTTATTGAGTACAATATTATGAATATAATTAGGAATCTCTTCTAGTTTATACAAATCGTAATAAACAAAAATTATACATGAACCCGTTGAATATAGTTTTATGCATTTAAGGATAAAAAATTAATGTAGGACCAGACATGGCTATTAAACAAAAAACATAAATAAATAAAGGAACCCGCGGTTGAATGTATATGAGAGAATCACACTGTGTAAGTTCCACTTTAGAAACAGCTGTAAATCAAATGTCGTTTGATTCCCTCTATTTCAATTGTGAAAAACAAAGCCTAAATAGAAGTATACATGAACTGTGCTTAACTTATTACTTTCATCGTGCACGAGCGATATTCTATAGAGAAATGTTTGGTTTATTTTATGCGTACTTACACTTTGCATGATTTATCGTATATTTCTTTCTTCTTCATCTACGTTTTTTGTCATAACGATTTATAAATAATGCAATGTGTAAAAAATATTATTTGAAAATATATGTTTATATTTTATTTTTTGACACATCCATCTATATATATCTTCTAACTGACGTATTTGAATTAACTCGTAATTAGGATGATCAATTGCCTAAAAAATTTCCCGCTTTTTGGGACTGGCGTATTCGCAATGGTGGAACCTTGAATCCAGTTAAAGATCAAAAGAATTGCAGTAAGTGATACAAAGTTCTTTAATCATATATCATTTATCACTATATCTATGTGTCATGTCCTTAAGACCTTGGCATCTTTAAACCCATGTTTTAATTTCTTGGTACAGATTGATATCATGGAATGTATGAAATTATATTTGAAATATTAGTATTGGTCATTGAGTTACTCCTAATTATTATTATTATTATTATTATTATTATTATTATTGTTATTATTATTATTATTTGTTGATGTCCATGCAAGGATTGCTCTATGCTCCTGTCTGTATTTATCATAGTTGCTTGTTTGAGGCTGATGGAGAAAAAACTAAAAATCTTCTGATCAATAATTGTGTTATTTGCAGCCTATTGTTTGAATGTATTGGTGTAGCACTTTCATGCCTTGTATTGTTATCTTAGACTTATTGGTATTCTTTAAATATTGTAATCAATTCACCTTCTTGGTGTTGGCTTGTTGTTTGTCCGCTTACTAATAGTTTTAATGATTAAAAAGCTATTGATTCTTGTATCTAACACTCATTGGGAATAAGATTGTTTCACTTATCTAACTATAACTATATTATTTAACTTAGCATCTAAGATATTAGATACTAATAATTTCTTAGACTTTTGTAAACAATAAGATGCAGCATTATAATTCCATTATTGTCAAGAAATTAAGTATATAATTTTCTGTTTAGATATGTGTTGGGTGATAGTTGCTGCTGAGGCTGTTGCAGCAGGTCATAAAGCTAAAAATCCAGATAAAGATCTTCTCGAACTTTCTTCCCAAGAGTTGCTTGATTGTTGTAAGGAAGAAGAGAAACAATGTTATACATATTCAATCATAAAAGCTTTGAAATGGATTAAAAGTTATGGGATTATGAAGGAGGAAGAATACCCATTCAAAGCACATAAATGTCCTTGTCGACACAAGACTGAAAAACAGGTTATATAAATTTGAAGTTCTCCTCTCTCTCTCTCTCTCACTCACTCTCTATATATATGTTTGTGTTTGTATTTCATTTATTCTTATCTTGGCTCTACATGTAGAAAACTCTTGCTGTGAAGATCGTTGACATCCAAAAGGTAGATCATGATAATGAAAATGAGCTACTTATGAGAGTGAAAGAACAACCAATAGCATGTGGTTTAATAGTGACCAAAGCATTCCAAGAACTTGAAGGCGTAAGTATTATCAATTTTTAATTGGGGACACATACTGATAATAATATAATGATTCTTACTTACCATTTTTTTTGTTACCGTTTGATAGGGTATATATGAAGGATCCGATGAACTCGATTTAATTCTCCAAGGAAAAGAGAAAGCTTATCGACATGCAATCCTTATAATTGGATTTGGTTATGATGAGAAAGAAGATAAAAAATATTGGATCATAAAAAACTCCATGGCAAAGATTGGGGAGTGCACGGATATGCCAGAATTGCTCGTAAGTCTAGTCTTCCAAAAGGCTGGCTAACTTGATTTTCCGAACCTGCTACCCAATAGTACCTAAGTTATAGCATTTTAATTAATAGGTATATCCAACTTTTAATGCATTTGCATATGAGATAGCTTAACTCAAAATTTCATATTATTGTTGACGTCTTATGATACAAGAACTTTCCATTCTTAATCTGAGGAAATTGAAAAGATTAGAATGGCTAATAATAACTCTAGATTAGATGCATCCCGGAAGGTGATAAAAGGTTACATTGTCAAATAGCTTATCTACCATAAGCATATCTGACAATGTCTGCATGGACTATCTACTTTGTGAAATTTCAAATTGCACAATGTTAACATATGTCAAGTCATTTTGTAACATCACTTCTATAATTGTAGAAGTGGCATTATCCCTGAATTTTCTATTAAGTAAATTAAATGCATAAATTATTAGAAACTGGATCAAGTAATAACCATTATCCAAGAAAATAACCGTGAGGAAGCTTTCGAAAACAAATCTCGGCTAGGAAAAAAAAACCATACGCATGAGAGAGAGAGAGAAGGCACAAAAAAGTCATCATTACCAAATTATGTTCTTGTTTTTCTAGTGAAGTTCCCTCTCCTACACAAGGAAAATAGAAAAGCCACCCAATTCACATTGACAAAAGCACAAGCTTGAAGCAAAGGAGTTTTGTAAACAAAATTAAATAAGTAACATCAGGCCAACTTTAGAATGTCTAAATAAACACTAGAAGCACTATCTTTCCATTTAACTTGTATAATTCATGTTTCCTAATTCCAACAACATTGTTAAACAACATATGCATTTCACCTCTGAAAGATCTTCAAATCCAACATGTTTCACCTGAAGGAAACGAAAAAAGGTCAGTGGTCTACATAAAACCATGCATATAGAATTACCATCATGCTAAAAAAAAAAAAAAAATCTACTGAAGTTGCTAAATCAGGAGGTTTGAGACTAACATCTTCCAACTATTCTAATAATATTTATATTTATTTATTGGCACCGGGTGTCCAGGAACAAAGTCTGGACTAATTCCGGGTCTGCACGACCTCTCGACAAGTAGTATCAAATGAGTCATTGTTTCCCCATTCCTCTCGCACATAAAGCACCAATTTATTACTTTCGTCCATCACCTCCTTAAATTATCTTATGTAAGAATTTCCCCCAAGGCAGGACTCTAGGTAATCTTCAGTGGGACATGAGAATTATCGCAAGGAGTCAAGCTATGATAATTTTTTTTTTCTAAGCAAGCTTGCATGTTATAAATAATAGATAAAACTATTACAAACTACTAAGGAGGGTCTTTCCCACTATCAATATACAAAATAGTAGAAAGAATAATATCTAATGGAATGCTACCAAACAAAGAGTTTGTAGCTGCCCATTGTGCAAATCGATTTTGGGATGGATCAATCTTGTGAAAGCTCCAGTCTGAGTGGGATTTCAAAGAGTTTGCAATATCTTCTAAGATGGGTGCTATTTGCTAGATTTGATCTTCTTTATATATAGAAGAAATCACCCTTAAGAGTCTCCTACTAGAGAGATAAAAGGATCGTTGAGGTGTTCCGCCATTTTGAGAGCTAACTTTGCCCGCAAGTGCCTCTGCCATTACCGGGTTCATGGAAAAATTTGTCTCAGTCCAGATTTCGATGACTTCTCTTGTTGAGTTACTGCTTACAACTGAAGCCAAAGAGAAAGAATTCCTGACTACTGCATCAAAGGAAATACATATCTGATTCGTGTGAGGTTTTTGTCATTCCTTCTCCACTTTGGATTCAAGCTTTTCTTTTCATGCATGAAGTTTTTTTTATAAGAGAGATTCAGCTGTTGTGAAAGATTGAGAAGTGAGAGTTCCTTGCAATTATGGACTTGGTCATTTCGGAGCCTCCAGCTGAAAACTAGAATCAGACCAGGAAAACATTGAACGGGTGATCTTCCTTGGATGAAAGACTGAGTTTTTTCTGGGGGTTCAATATAATCTGGAACAAATCCTTCATTGAATTTACTGTCAGGGAAGATAGATTTAATCTGCTACAACTCCAGAGAATTCTGGTTAAGGGGCATTCAATGAATAGGTGCATGAGAGTCTTTTTTTTTTTCATCACAGAGCGAACAATTTATGGAAGGAATGCTCAGAGTGAACCTTTTGAGGCGCTCTCTTGTTGGCAAAATATCCCAAAGTATCTTCCATAAAAGGAGTTTGTGCCTGTCATGGATCCTGAATTTCTAAGTTTTCCCCCATGATATATCCGAAATTGCTTCTCTGGAGTAGTTTGTGATATTTGATGCAAGATGATGGGCACTTTTAACTGAGAAAATCCCATTTTGAGTTTTAATCCAAATAGCACAATCCTCAGCTAGAATGGAAATGGGTAAAGGAATTTTAAGGATTTCTTTTATGCTTTCTTGTTGGAACAGGGAATTTAGCAATGGGAGATTCCAAGATTTATCATTCTGATTAATTAGGTCTGAGACCTTGAGGGTAGTCGAGAGATCAACTGAGTGGGTGAAGGGAAAAGGTTTAAAGTTTTCCATAGTTGGGATCCAGGGATCTAGCCAAGTTCTCACAGACAAACCATTTGCAATTTGGAAACATGTACATTTTTCTAGTATTAGTCTTGCCTTTGCAATTCCTTTCCAGAGACTCGAGTCAGTTACCTTTTTGGTTGCTAATTCGAAGACGCTTGATTTCAAGTATTTCTTGGATAGAAGCTTGTGCTAGATATTGTTTCTTGGTTGGCTCATTTCCCATCTTGTGTTTGCTATCAAGGCCACATTCATATTTTCCATCAGTCTTAATCCCAGTCCACCATCTTTTTTTGGTTGACAAATAGATTTCCATGATTTTGGGCAAAGCTTTTGCTTATGGTCATTTGATTTTCCCAACCAAAAATTTTTGAAACTAGAGTTCAGCTTCTCACAAATTGATTTTGGTAGCATATGCATTGACATTTGATATGTTGGGATGGCACTTGCTACTGATCTGATAAGCATCGTTCTACCAGCTTGAGAGAGCATTTTTTATTTCCAACCATCCAGCCTTTTATTAATTTTCCCCATCAAGTCTTTGTAGTCCTCTTTCCTGGAACAACCAAAAGTTCTCAGCTACCCAAATATTTTATTTTTGAGGATGACTCCTTGTATAGCATATTCTCTGAGATTACTTTTCTTATTGCTTGACTAGTGTTTTGAGTAATGTAGATAGAGGATTTGCTTTGATTGATGCACTGGCTAGACCAAACTTGATATTTATCTAGAATATTATTGATTGCCTTAATCGACCTTCTTTTTTATTTTGCAAAGATAATTAAATTATCTACGAAAAGAAGATGAGATATTGTGGGACTATCTCTATTGATTTTAATACCTTCTAAATTTTTCAGTTCTTCTGATCTTGCCAATAGGCTTGAAAGTACCTCCGTGCATAGGATGAACAAAAGGGGCGAGATGGGATCGCCTTGCCGAAGACCCCTTTGTGCCTTGAAGAGACCTTTTGGATCTACCCTACCACAAAATTAATTGAAGGACCGCCCATCAAATCCTCGTTCCTATCATACTAGTTTAATCAGTGATCTCGCTCTCTCTCCTATGGTTCTTTTTACCTCTCTCAGTAGTGTTTCTCGTCAACCCTCTACACACTCTTACAGTTTCTTGTATCTTCTTTATGGATATGGAGCAATTGATTCACCAAACAGAAGCCCTTTCTTGGGAAGGTTTAAATCTATCCCCTGAAAATGAGCCTACTAATGGTGATCACGAATTAGCTCTCAACGGTAGAATAGTTACAACTCGACCACTGAACAAAATCTCCTTACACGCTTCCTTCAGAGTTGCTTGGAGCTTCCTTAGCAAGTTCCACATTGAAGATCTTGATGTAAACACTTTCCTTTTTACTTTCCAAAATGCTGGTGACAAAAAGCGAATTCTAAGCCAAATCCCTTGGAACTTTAAAGGGCATCTCCTCATTCTCAAAAATTGTCCTACAGAAACCACATGTAAAGAGATTTATCTCAACGCATCACCATTCCACATTCAAATCCATGGACTCACCAGAAACCACATGATAGAAAAAAAATGCTTACAAGATAGGGAATGCGCTTGGAACTTTCCTAGGAGTGGATGTTGATCCTCTCTTTGGATTAGCCTGTAAGAAATTCATCAGAATAAAGGTGGATTTAAACATCACTAAACCTCAGAAGCAAGGACTATGGGAACCAAGAGAAAAATTTTAACACATGGGTTTCATTTAAATATGAACGTCTTTTTGTTTTTTGTTATGCCTGTGGAAAGATCGGGCACTCTCAAATTTTCTGCAATTCTCTAAAGTCTAACACAGAACAAATGCCATTTGGGCCTTGGCTATGAGCAGAATTCCCTATTTTCATGTGAGTCAATCCTATTCACCGAGGTTAAGAAAATGTTCCTAGAATCTCCATGGATTTTTCTCCAGAAGAAGAAATGACTCAAGAAAGAAGGAACCTTCCAGACATTGAAATGCTGGAAAACAGAGGCTTTGGTTCGTCGGCCTTTATTCTACCAATGTTCCCTTCAAACAAACAACCAACAGATGATTTAATGGGAAAAAGGAAAGTTGTTATCAATGAAGAAGACCTCATTGTAAGAGGAAATTCATTCGTTAGAGGGAAACTGGGAAATAATTGGGATTTCCATCGAAGTGACAATCGGACTCTTCTCAAAGACTACCCATCCAAACCTCCGATTAGAGTTAGTTCTCCCTATGAGCTTATTTCCAACAAAAACCCAGACGAGTATCACTTCAACTCTTAAACAGATGCATGCGGTAAACACAGTGGAATCTCCAGAGGCATTCTGCGATGCCCACAGCAGAGCCCACAGCGGAGCCCTCAGGGATGCTCACAGCAGCATCCTCAGTGATGCTCACAGGAGCGTCATAGCTGGTGAAGTCCCCCTAGATTGGATGGTGAGGATGGCCCCATCGACTGTAGTCTACAGTGGCCCTCCCAACAACCGAAAATCTCTCATTCACTCTAGGTGTTAACTCCCTTCCACCAAACCTCGCCCCATCAATCACTCAAGAGATACAGGGTACTAAATCAATCTCTCAACAGGTCCTCTGCAGTAATCTCACAGGGATGGACTCGACGAATTTTATTTTCTCTCCTTCTATAAACACCGAAGAATGGGTCTCCAGCTGGTTGAAGACAAATGCCGACGTTTTTATGCGAACTAAATTGACTGACATCTCGTTGGTGGGAAGCAATAATTTAAAATAGATTTCAACTAGTATCTCCCTATAGGGCCCACGAGAGAAGGCAGAGAGTTTAAAATGCCCACTAGAAGATATGGCCCATAACAATAAATGGAAGTCTGGCCCCCTTTTTAATGCTTCAAGCCCGTTAGATCCAAAACCAAAGCAATTAGACTTTGTTCCTTCAATTGCTTATCACCCAATTGTCCTAAGTCCTCACTTGGCAGAATCAAGGCCCAATATAAGTTTGGTGGAGTCTTCGCTACAAGTCGGTTCTCAAGCAGATGCTCAAGAAAATTCAACTTCACTAATCCCCAACAAAAGGGCGGCACCTTTATAGGACAAAGGCTCTAATCCTCCAAGAACGAAAGTGCAAAAAACACTTGAGGTTGATAACCCACAGACAAATGTTGGAGATGAGGAAAAAGAAGCATTTCACTTCAATATGTCAATTTCTTGTAGGGGCCTACCACGTCCGATCTTCTACCCCAGTTATAATCTAACCGAGTACAAATAGGCATGAAATGAAATAAAGATAGAAAAAGATAGACATGAAGGGTACAAAATAATGGATACCTATCTCAAGAAGATGGGAAAGAAAGAGTTGAGAATAAAAGAAACATCCAGCAGTGCTATGAGCAACAAAGGATAATAGGACAGTAATCTAGTGTATCTTTAAATAAATTAAACCCAACATAAATTATCAACAAAGTTAGAAGAAGTTAGAAGGTCTACAACTCTTTTACGACTACTCCATAAGAAATTGCTCTCTCTCTCTCTCTCTCTAATGAGTTATCGTTTTCCTTTTTCTGTTACTCCTTGCCGGAAATAGCTATTATTTTTCCCGCATTTTGTTTCTCTTCACTGTTTTCCCTCCTCTTCTTATCTTCTTCCTTATCTCGTGATGGTTGTTAGTAAGTTTCTCATTGATTCCAAGTCATTCTTCTTTCATAGTGTAGACAACAAGTGGTGGAAAATCACTGAGAAAAGTCGCAAGGTTACTAAGTTTGTTACGGTGGATGTTTATGCTGTGGAATGGTTGGCCTCTATAGTGTCTGCCTATGGTGCGCCAGTTGATCCATCAATGATCTATAAGTCCAGATGAATTGGAAATCAGGTGTTGATTGCCCAACGCTGCAACAACAAACTTGGATGTTTTATGTCGCTGTCTGAATATGGAAAAGAGGTGAGGTGTGGTTTTATCGCCGTCCAGAAAGGATTGAAGGGTGAGGGATGGAGGTGTTTTGCTGCAATGTTGAGAGGGGCTAGCTCCAAGTCAAGTCCTCCATTTCAGGAGTGGAAAACAGGGTAGGTTTTCAAAGGAACTCCTCCTTTTCTTGAGCACAAGCAGTGTTGGGTATGAAGAAGTCCTTTACAGATGTAGTTAAGAAGCCGCTCCCTTCTTCTGATTCTTATGGTTGCGTGAGGGGTAAATGGACTGTCTTTGGGGCAGATGGTGGGAAGGTGGTCTAGACGAAATTCAATTCTCCCAAGTATGACGCTTGTGTTTCCAAGGGTGACATGTCAGGGGCTGGAGAGGGTATGTCTTTGTTGTCCATGCAGAACACATTATTGGACATGAGGGGTAAAATCGATTTTATGTTAAGTTGGGTGAAAATGGGCCTAGGCTCGAAGAAGAAGGGAGCGGGCTGCAATCCTGGAGTTATGGATAAGCAGGATTTGGATTACACTGTTGGGCTAGCCTCTATGGGCCGGGTCTAGCTAAAAGCCCATTACGCGTTTAGGGGCCAAAAGGCGTCATGCGAAGCCACCACCTGCAGTGCCTACCGTCGACTCGCAACCACCAAGGTCAGCACAGACCTCGCCAAAGGTGCTAGTTGATCCCTCAGAGAGTGCGATGGTGCCGGAAAAGTTGCCGAAATTGAAAGGGGAATTTCTATCGAGTTTTGAGTCTTGGATAGTGGTGGAGGAGCATATAGTTGCCCTATCAATGTCTCTGATCCCATATGTGAGGCGTTTGCATTCGGTAGACCATGTTACGTTGGTTATTGCTTTATTTTGTACAGGAAAGGAAATTGGGGACTCTCCATAAGTGATGCTTAATTCAGAAATGGTGCAACAGGGTGTAGATGGGGAGGGTTCTGGTGTTTCAAACCTGCAATTGGTTTTATGTGAAGGGGATTGTGCTAGTGGGAGCCCAAATCCTATATGTGCTCTTCCCCCCTCATGTGTTGTGTTAGATTTGGTTCTTAAAAAAGTAGAGGAGCTATAGGCCTGTGTTGGGATTTCCGGTGTTGGCTTTGAAGAACAATTCAAGGCACTTCTTATAGCCATTGAATCTAGACGTTCCTCAGTTTTAAAAGCTAATTCTAAAAACGAAAGGGAGCTAAGGAGACTAGAATGCTCGATAAATTATGATATCAAGGAGGGGAGTGGAGGAAGGAACAAATTGAAAGGGAGGGGATCTCACCTTTTTCATGAAGCCTAAAATTCTTACTTGGAATGTTAGGGGTCTTAATGATCCTAACAAATGTTCTCGAATCAAGTCTTTGTTACTTAATTGGGAAGTTGACATATTTTGCTTACATGAAACGAAGTTACACTTCATCGATAGATGTTTAATTCATGGCTTGTGGGGCTGTCCATTTGTGAGTTGGGCTTATTTGGCGTCTTCGGGAACTTCGGAAGGCGTCCTCTTAAAGTGGGACACAAGGGTGGTAGAGTTTGTAGGAATGCATTGGCAATTTTACTATAGCATTTTTTTTAAAATGTTGAGGATAGATGGGAGTGGGCCTATGCGGGTGTCTATGGTTGAAACTTAGATAGAGAAAGGAGCCTATTGTGGGATGAATTGGCATGTTTGTACTCTCTTTGGGACATTCCGTGGTATATGAGTGGTGATTTCAACATTACTTGATTCCCTAGCGAATGTTCAGGTAATTCTAGCTCTTCTTAAGCTATGAAACATTTTTTTAGTTCATTTTTTATTTGGATCTTCTAGATCTTCCTATTGTGGGGGGCGTCTCTACTTGGTCTAATAGTCATGGCTAGTCGAGATTGGATCGCTTTCTTGTTTCCCCTTCTTAGGAGGCACATTATCAAGTGTTAATGTCAAAAGAGATTGTCCCAGGTATGTTCAGACCATTTTCCTATCTTACTGGACAGTGGTGGCATTTGTGAGGGTCAGAGGTATTTTAAATTTGAAAATATGTGGTTGGAAATTGATGGCTTTGCTGATAAGGTTAGAAGCTGGTGGGCATCTTACCAGTTCACAAGTACTCCTAGCTTAATTCATGCTAGTAAGCTCAAAGCTTTGAAATTTAATTTAACGGAGTGGAACACAACAGTTTTTGGGAATATCAATGGCCAAAAAAATTCTCTTTTAGAAGAGTTACAGGTTTTCGGGTCTAGGGAAGAAGACATGGTCCTTTTTTATGAGGCTTTTTTAAGGAAAAAATCTACGGTGGTTGACCTCGAGAGAGTGTTATTGATGGAGTGGGTGTTCTAACGTCATTCGGGGGACTTATGGTGTGGGGCTTTGTAAGTTCATTAGAAAGGGTTGGGGGAGTTTTGTTAGTCACGTGAATTTTGCTGTTGGCGAGGGAGCTAGGATCCATTTCTTGTTTGACATATGGTTTGGGGAGTGGGCTCTCTACAGTATGTTTCCAGCTATTTGTAGATTGGCTTCTGATACGTTTTTTTTTTTTTTTTTTTAGATCTATTTTCTTGCCCCAATGGTGTGATTCATTGGGATATTTGTTTAACTCGAGCAGTTCAAGATAGGGAAATCAATGAAGTTTCAGCTTTTTTTAGTCATCTATACTCACTAAGGTAATGCCATGGATAGAATGTTATGGACAACAAGGGGAGCAAAAAATTCACTGTTCACTTGTATTATAAGCTTTTGTCTTTTCAGGGCAATCCTTCATTTCCTTGAAAGAGTAGTTGAAGGTCTCACGTGCCTTCTAAGGTGACTTTTTTCAATTGCATACCACACATGTTCATCCAAAGACTTGAGGAAAGCCCTCATATGAACTTTCCAATAAGCATAGTTTTCCTCATTGAAGTGTGGCAGGACATATAACGATAATGACATGATCTATAGGAGCACAAATCACACTTAGATGAGTGAACCACGCTCTGATGCCAATTGAAATTACCCAAGTACCCCGTTGTATTCATGAAAATATCCACCAATTCACTTGAACAAATTTGTTAGATCTCAATGTTGCAATTATTTAATCAAATGAACATATAAAGTAAATAAATAAATTGTATGACACAACGATTGGTGATGAAGGGAAACCTTTTAAATCAATTTTATTATTTGAAAATCAAATTGCAAGTAAGTTCTCAATCATAAAATCGTTGTCAATTGATTCTCTTATTTGATCAAACAAACGATCTATTTGTCTCTACCGCAGTAGCAACCAGAACTTCTGACTATTTTCAAACATTAGATTTTCTCCTGAAACTCCAGTAGCTAAAACTTGACCAATCAATTCTCCAACATAGAACACGATCGCACTCTTTGAGAGAAACAATATGAAAATTCTCCAAGAAATTTTCTCACTAAAATATGCACTGGAAATTGCTCAAGAAAATATCTAGATCTGAATCTCTACAGATCCTAACCAGTAGGATTGCTTAAATAAACAATCTGAAAGCAGTTTTAGTTTCAGTAGGACTCTACTGACGGATCGAATCTGTCGTGAAGATGTCTCCTGACGGAATGCTGACATCTGCACTAAATCTTCTCTGCATTAACAGATTTCAGTCCAACACCTTCTCTGGATAAGTGCATATTTCTTGGGACTTGATTTTCACACTTATGACTTATCTAAACAACATCTAGATAAAGTTAATATTGTTATAGATAAATTCAATAAATAATTTACATTCATCCAAAATTACAAACTTAATGATAAGATAAATTTTATCATTTTAGTCGCCTAATCCTATCCAAACTTATCAACTTAGTCACCTAATCCTAGCCAAAATCTTGCATCTACAATCACCCATAAGTACTTGAGGAATAGCAGCTGGAACTGTAATCAAGCTAAAATGACTGACTCAAAATTCTGGAAAAGTCTTGTCAAGCAAAAAGGCTACATCATTTCCAGCTTGTGCCTTCAGATCAACAATGGGGTCAGCACTAAGGCTTGGTCTGATCCTTGGATACGTAGTTTACTTACTAGACTCCCTTCCCTTAGATCCATGGACACTAGGACTGCCCCCCCCCCCCCCCCCCCCTTCTCAAGGTCTCGGAGCTTGAGAGATGGAATTCCCTCCTCCTCCAAACTCTCTTTTCTCAGTCCTCTGTGGAAGCTATAGAAAATAGTCATCTCTCTTATTACAACTTTCAAAATCTGCGTGACATTCCTCGTTGGGTCCACCATTCTTCTGGTATGTTTTCTGTCAAGTCTGCTTACACAACCATTGTTTGTAACCATTCTGAGCTCAATGACCTCCCCACCAGCCAATGCTGAAAAAAGCTCTGGTCTCTCAAAATCCAGGATCGACTTATGCTCTATCTTTGGAATGTGCTTAATGACATCCTTCCCACTTGACAATCTCTTGGTAATTGCTTTCATCTCCCTGAGGACCAACAATTATACCCTATTTGCCATCAGGAAGTAGAGGATACTGCCCACCTTTTTCTCAATTGTCCCTTTACTAGAATTCTTTGAAGACAGTCCCCTTGGCCGCTAGATGTTTCAACTTTTAATCCTCTAGGTATTAAGAATTGGGTCAAAATAATTCTCTATCCTAGTGCCAACCTCAATCTTTCTTATTTTGATGCTCATCATTTCCAACTCTTTGCTATGACTGCCTTGGACAACATTTGGTTTAATCCAAACCAAGAGATCCACAATGGTAGTTCCTTAAATATTGAATAGTTTTCAAACAAGTTGATAACATGTTGTAAACCTGGAAACCACCTGAAACAGAAGATACCTACTCTATATCCTTTGATGTTGCAATAAGAGGGAATGTGAGTACTTTAGCAGCTATGTGCAGGTCTTGGCTAGGGGAGATCATTTTTGTGGTTACTAAATTCTCTGGCACCATTGATCCTAACTATGGAGAAATTGTGGCAATCTTTATTGGAGTCAAAGAAGCTCACCACAGAGGATCCAAGAGACTTATAATAGAAGGAGATTCGGTTAATGCCATAAATGGCCTTAATGACCCTCATTCTTCTAACTGTTGGGAAGTTGGAAACATTGCAAGAGATACCAGATTTTTCCTCAAGACCTTATTGATTGGCTAGCTATGAAATTCATCGATCTTAAAATTGATGTGCGCACTCTTTTGCGCAATGGACATATTCCAACAATTTGTTGGGAAACATCCCCTCATCAAAATTCCTCCTTGCCTCCTTAGCTTTCATATTGGCAAAGATCCCCCTTCCCTTTTTCCCTTGGGTTGTAATACTTTTTAAATTACTTTTAATTGCTTTCCTTTTCTTCGAACGAAAATTCTTGAAGGAAAAAAAAAATATAAAAAAAGTAAAAAGCTCTAGATTGGCTGCATCCCGGAAATGATAAACAGTTACATTGTCAAATAGCACTACCATAAACCTATCTGGCAATCTATCCACGAACTATCATCGACTTTGTGAGATTCCATATTGCACAATTTTAACATATGGCAAGTTATTTTGTAAATTCTCTTTCTAGAGAAGTGGCACTATCTCTCAATTTTTTATTAATTAAATTAAATATATAAATTATTAATAAGCATTACCCAAAAAAATAACATAACGAAAGTTTCCAGAAACAAATCTCATAAAAAATAAAACCATATGCATGAGAGAGAGAGAGAGAGAGAGAGTAGTAAAAAGAGAGAACAAAGAACTCATCATTACCAATTATGTTCTCTTTTTTTTACTGAAGTTCCCCCTCCCACACAAGGAAAATAATCTCACTGACAAAAGCACACTGCATAATTTCACTTACCAAGGTACCATTAGAGGCTTGAAGCAAAGGAGTTTTGAATACAAAATTAAATAAGCAACATCTGACCAACTTTAGAATGTCTAAATAAACACTAGAAGCACCATCTTTCCATTTAACTTGTATAATTCATGTTTCCGAATTCCAACAGCATTGTTAAACTCCATACGCATTTCACCTCCAAAAGATCTTCAAATACAACATGTTTCATCTGAAGGAAACCATACATATAGAATTGCCAAAAAAAAAATCTATTGAAGTCGCTAAGTCACGAGTTTTGAGACTAACATCGTACAACTATTCTAATAATTTGTTTTTGATAAAATAATATTTATGTTTATTTTATTGGCACTGAGTATCCAGAAACAAAGTCCGGAGTAATTCTGGGGCTGCACAACCTCTCGACAAGTGGTATCAAATGAGTCATTGTTTCCCCATTCCTCCCACGCATAAAGCACTAATTTATCACCTTCGTCAATCACCTCCTAAAATTATCGTAAGCAAGAATTTCCCCCAACGCAGGACTCCGAGTAATCTTCTGTGGGATATGAGAATTAGCACGAGAAGTCAAGCTATGATAAATTTATTTCACTTCAAATGTTATTTTCTTGGAGGGGGCACCACACATCCGATCTTCTCTCCCCATTTATAATCTAACTGAGTACAACTAGGCAAAAACTGAAATACAGGTAGAAAAAGATAGACACGAAGGGTACAAAATAATGGATACCTATCTCCAGAAGATGGGAAAGAAAGGATGGTAGGACAGTAATCTAGTGTATCTTTAAAATTTAACCCAACATAAATTATCAACAAAGGCTTTCAGTAATGCATATCATTGCACCAACAGCATAAGAAGCAATAGTCAATTACAGGAAATCATTACTAGCATTTGAGTAAACAAATCGTCCTTCCGTGATATAATATAAAAATACTAACTAACCACTGAAAAGGTGATTTTGCCAAAACCACTGTCTCCCATGACTGCCAGATTCTACAGGAAATAATACAAAGATAAAGAATAAATAAAAATCAACACTAATTTATCAAAAATAAAAGAAATAAAAATCAACATTAAATATTACTTATCAAAATCAAACTCAACACCGAAAATCTGTATAGCTTCTCTTAAATTACAAAGTTGGGGGAGCTTAAAGCTTTATTTTATAGAACTCTATGCACTTGGGCCATTGCTGTTGAGTTCAACGGTATGGACCTACATGATTTTCTTGTCTTTATTGCGCCTTCATAGTTAGGGCAAACAGTTATTTTCTTCTTGAGTATTGTACTGGACTATGCCCATTGATCAAAAAAATTTGTTTACTTATCAAAAAAAAAAAAAGTCTTGGAGTCGGCACAACAACAGACAATGCTAAACAAAAAATTAAAGTTCCGGTAACCAATCTCCTACTTTATACACACTGGAGACTTTCTAACATATATTAATCCAAAAGTTTAAAGCCCAACACTTTGTAATAGCAATTAAAGGTTAATGCCCAACAAAATCTCCGCTTAAGATTAGAAAATGTTACTCAATTGACTTCCAGGACAGTCTCCATCTCATTTCCATAACCAAAAGTTTCTTAATAACTGACAGAAATAGGCTAGAGATAATGGCTACAAAAGATCGATAGTTTGTGGAATGAGAACAAGAGGAATACAGGACAAGAAGCTCAAATGAGGAGTTGGTGGATATATATCTAATAGAATGAGAAGGTAGTTATGGATTAGTACAGTGGCAGTGGAGGATTAGGGAGGGATGTAGATTATATTCCAGAGTGGAAGCAAGACCTTGTCTTTGATTTTTTTTAAATGGGTAATAGATATTTTATTAAAGGTGTGGCCCCTGTACACAGGTGGCAAATCTACAAGCAGTAAGCTAAGGTTATCATATGCAACTGTCCAAACTTAGAGAGACTAAAGCATAATGAAATCATTCACCACACACCTAGGCGACAAAAATTACTATTTTCCCTTTCAGCATGCCATAAGCTCCACCCTTCCCAAGGGCATAACCCAAACTATCCCAAGACATTTGAAAATTGAGACCAAAGTGCTCTGGCCACGGCACTGTGCTCTTCCTACACATCCAGCTCATCTCATCCCCGAGTGTAATCTCCTTGACAATGTGAACAACCTCATTTTTTATTGCTGTCACTTTGTCAGATAAGAATCTTTCTTACCCATCACTTCAATATCATGGAGATTGCACATGAGTATCAATTTCATCCTAATGAGTTTTTGGTTTTCTGAAAACATGAAAAAATGAATAAATGAATAGCTCCATTGAGCTACCACTCTAATATAAAGTGCTCTGGCCACGGCACTGTGCTCTTCCTACACATCCAGCTCATCTCATCCCCGAGTGTAATCTCCTTGACAATGTGAACAACCTCATTTTTTATTGCTGTCACTTTGTCAGATAAGAATCTTTCTTACCCATCACTTCAATATCATGGAGATTGCACATGAGTATCAATTTCATCCTAACGAGTTTTTGGTTTTCTGAAAACATGAAAAAATGAATAAATGAATAGCTCCATTGAGCTACCACTCTAATATAGTATATGAATCTCCACAGAGATCATAACCAATCATGGCCCTAAAATTTATGACTGGCCTAAGAGGATCCAGTAGTCTAGTCCAATTAGATGGGATATTTGTTAGTCTCATGGAAGGTCAGCTAAATATATGTATAAGATAATTAACAGATTCATCTATCTACCAATGAATTAATTAGAAATACGAAAACGAGCCATAACAGTGGCTCAAAGCTACCAAGATTCAATGGAATCAATTTGCTTTACCTCGCTCATCCTCGGGGGGCTTTAGCCTAAAGGATTTCGCTGTCTCAGAGTCTATACCATCTAATACCACAGCTTGATACGTCTTAATCTCGCCTCCATCGCCAAGATCCTTGGCCATGAAAGTTATATAATACCTGATTCCCCTGGAAGCCTGACCCATTGCCTTCAAGACCTTAACAAACTCCAACTCTCCATTGGCATCCTACACGAAAACTAAAGCCATGACGAATTTGCTCAATTTTCTGTTTAAAAAGATGATGGTGATAATAACTTTTATAAATAATAATATTAACAGAGGGAAAAAAAAAAAAAAAAAAAAAACCTTGAACCGACGATTGTATTCGTCTATTGCGACCTGCGAATACCGTTTATACTTATCATAGTTGTATTCTATGTTGCATGGTAGAATTTGGTTGAGACAATTGACGCCAGGGATGTCAGAAACATCAAAGCCCTAAACCAACAAATGACACGCAAAGATGGAGGAATTAAACAAAAAATTAAAGCTGGAGTAGGCGTAGACAATGATAATATAGTCAGACTCACGTCACTCTTCAAAACTTGTTCGCTGTAGGAGTACTCTTCCTCTGGTGTCATCTCATCACGGAAATCATATAGCGCGCAATATTCCGGCGAAGTTGAAGACAAATTATTTTGGCTGAGGAGTAATTCTCTTTCCAGCTTGTCGTAACCAAACAATTCCACAAGACCCATCTCGTCCATCTCCATTGCTCTTCAAGTGATAACCCAACAATTGGAGAACACGAAGACAAGGCTAGCCGCTGCCGCAGCCGCTGCTGCTATCGCTATCGCCTCAATGACCTGAGCAAGCCCGGGAATTGTCTCTCTCGTCAATTTAGAAATATCACTCCACATTAATTTTTCTTTCCATTAGGCGTCACCTTTAACAAAAATAAATAAATCAAACATCTTTAAAACATTAAACTAGGTAAAAAAAAAAAAATGAATTTTATAAAAAAGTAATTAAAAAATCACTAAAAATGTGAAGAAAAAAAATGAATTATATAAAAATTTAATTAAAAAATAATAAAAATTGAGAATATTAAAAAATAATTACAAGAGAGTTTATTTCGAAATGCTTGCTTTCAACGCTTAATATTTATGATAATACTCCTGCAATTTTGAATTATCAACCCTCTAAACCTCGTTCTAGTACAAGCATATCACTTCATTAAAATGTAAAAAATAATATTTACAATCATAGAGTGTATAAGTACACACTCCTTTTAAAGAAATTGTGTAAATATGAAAAATTAATTTTTTTTTAATTGTATACCTCATTATTTTTTAAAACGAGTACGCAATGCTTTCATCATAACACATGACTGTCTCTAGCATTACTATTAGAATTTAAAATTGACTTTAATGTCATATATAATTAGGGGTGTAACCGGTCCGGTCTGGTTTTGGATAAAATCTAGGATTGAACCGGTATGTACTGGTTTTGTATTTTTCAAAACTGATTACGCACAGGTTACCCTCCTAAACCGGTACTTCCGGTTTTACTGATTTCCGGTCCGATCCGGTTTTTCAGTTTTTTTTAAATGTAAGCTTCACAAGTTATTCATACTATGCACAATTCTCCTCCCTTTCCTTAACTTCCTTGATTAACTTCATGGCATCCCCTTCTAGAATAGCTTTCTCAATTCCAATTTCTTCACAGAAAACTATAGCTCTCCAAAGTGCATTTGCCTTTGCCACAATAGCATCTTTAACTGCAAGAGAAGTCATGCACAAAGCACCAATAACATCCCCTGCAGAGTCCCTAATCACAACTCCAGCACCCATTTTTAATCTGCTTTCATCAATGCCTGCATCCCAATTCACCTCATAAGTATGTTGACTTGGAGTTTTCCATGTAACATTTCTATTAGCAGGAATTGCTCTTAGAACCTCACCTCTGATCTCCCCCTTTGCTTGTGTAAAAACTCTCATCTTTCAGCCATAGCAGTAGAAAACACATCTGTTGGACTTTGAAATGAGCTTTCAAAAATCCATCTATTTTTTCTCAATACATAAGCCATTCATTCCGGCTCACTCTTCTGTAATCTCAACTCTAAATCTGTCTATGTTTTATAGAAATCCTCTTCTCTCCATGTCAGCTTTTGTGCATATAAAGAAAGAGTAATGATACTTCTAGAATTATTTTATAAATTATTTTACATTTAATCTGTAACGCCCCGTCCCTGAGGGTTCAGAGAGTTAACTCATATCACCTAAAAATCATTTTTCCATCCACATAGTACATATTCTAATTTTTCTCTATCGTACAAAATATTCATTAATTTACAACAAATACTCCAGTATAATTATTCTAAGACAATACAAAGTCTTAATATAAATATCAATATTTCAACAAATCATATCATCAAAGCACAACAAACTTACTAAATAAAAATCCTCAATACTCATATAAACCTTCTATATTTAAACCATCATTCTTTACTCCTCTCACCCATGCTCCATATTCTTGATTCTCAACTGGAACATTCAAATCATCTGAAAAATATTGTGGAGATAAGGGGTGAGTTATCAACAACTCAGTAAGCAAA